>NW_024882525.1:0-259140 GCF_019059575.1 Amphibalanus amphitrite | reverse complement strand
ACATGGAGCTAAGCTGGACATTGTGCAACTGAGCGCCATCTCCTTCTTCAGTAAATCCCGACCTAAGCGACTTTATCAGACCCCACCTTCCCTACCCACACCCGCCCCTCCTCGCCCAGTCACCCCCTCTCGGCACCCCACCTGGCTGCTCGTCCTGGTCATGAGGCTTCTCCAGCGAGCTGTCCCGGCTGCCGGAGCGTTTGCGCGAGCCGGGCCGGCGCGTCAGCGTCTTCACCGCCGAGATGAGTCCGGCCTTACTGACGCGGTCACACATGCCGGCCCTGCGCTCCTGCCTGGCGTCCAGTGCTGCGGCCGGCTGGGCGCTCACCGGGCGGCCATCGCGGCGCGGTCCGACCACCGACCGTCTGGCGCCGACCGGCGCCGCTCCGAAATCAATGGCCCCGGGTGTGGCCGCGAGGGCTGAGTGGCACCGCGCCGAGTACAGTCACAGAGGCACAGAGAGAGTCCGCTCCGAGACACACACACAGGCTGCCCACTCGACCGGCGCCCGCTGCCTCAGACGCACCACTGAGAGTCGGTCCCTCCGAGAGCGGCTCTGTTCGGGGAGGCGGCGCGGCGGACGGCGGCGGCGGCACGGCTCCAGAGGCCACTGGCGCCGCCGCCGATGCCGACGCGTCGGTCGGCAGACGCCTGCGCCGTGGCGGCCGGGCCGACACCGCTGGTCACGTGACCCAGCGGTGAGTCCCGCAGGACTGTCACCTGATCGCACGGCGCCGGCCGCGTAGCGACAGCGACCGAAATCGCACAGCTCGCTAGACGCGGAGAACCAGGACGAGATGGGATTACTGCAAGCCTTACACTGACATCTCACCTTTGCTAAAATACCAAGAATGACATGGATCTGACTCCCAGCTAGGACAGCCAGTTTCTTGAAATGCCACATTATACAAATCGAATAGTGGCGACCACGGACGCGGACCCAGCGACCCCGTGGACCGGCAGAGTTGGTCGGTCTCGCGCTCACCCACCCCCAGCCCACCTGGATGGCCGGTGTTTGGCGTGGCGTGCTCTCAGAGCCGTGACGTCATTGATTCTCAGTGGCTCGCGCCAGGCCGGCCAGCGGTGAGTCAGTCGCGAATACCTCCGGCCTTGCCGAGGGCCGTCACGGGGCGAGCCACCCGCTCCGGAAACACTGCGACTCCGATCTGGGGCAGGGGAGACGGCGTCGCCGCGGACAGAGCCTCTATACGACCACTCAGAGAGAACACTCTCGTCCCATGGAACAGTCGAGAAACGGAAATGGCGTAGAAAAGGACAGCCATAACACTTAGAAAACTCGGGAAAGTAGCGGCAGCCGCATTTTCTTTCCACCAGGAACAAAGCCAGAAGAAGTTTTGTCATCCGACATGGAAGAATCGAGACCCATGGTTTGAAACGACGATATTGTGGGCTTCGGCGGAGTCGGAACTAATCAAGACTAACAATATCAAATTACGAAGGCTTTGGAGCGGAAGTGAGAACTAGCTTCCAGGTTTAACAGAATCGGTTGCTTGACTAAAATCCGGTGATCTCGGACGTTTATGACCAAACTTGTATGTGGAATTACAAGTCGCTTAAAAAATTGAACAGACTTTGGCTGTTCGGCATGGTGGTGGTGATCATTGACGTTATTTCTTCGCCTGTTGAGGCTTAGCGCCTCCTTGTTAAAAATACATATCCCAAAGCTTCGCAGTACTCATCATTTTCCTTGATACAAATCATATCTAGCTACAATAACAATACAAAATCGGAATTAGGCTTCTAAACGAGTTAGCCGTCCAGCACTCAGGCAGTGCACGTTTTATGACAACACAACATACGCTTACCGGCCACCGCCAGACTATTCCAGCCTGGATGTCAAGATGGGACATTTATCGTCGACTATATTGTTTAAAGGAGTGCAACCGGATCTGGTGGAGTCCGACATTCAACGAATAACCAGTCACCGTGGAATAACCTACATAAATGTCCTGAGTTGAAGCTTGGCGGATCCCTAATGTTCCAAAGATGCCGTTTATACGTATAGGTAGGTGCATATAAGTTACATACTAAATTGCAATAAAAAATGTCTGATTTACATAAAATGACAGCTTCATAATTAAGTTCGGAACAGGGTAGAAGAATGCGGGACCGACGTCGACGCACCCGCGCTGGAATCGGGTTAATGGTGTTTGTAAGCGCGTCGATGTGTAACGCTAACAACGAATATTGTTCGATATCGCAATTATAATGGAAGAACATAAACGGAAACAAAATTAGCACAAGAACACATAAAAACTGACACCCCGATAGACATAAACTTATCACAAAAAACGGGCATATGTACGGTATCCCACCAGTGAAGGTTCCCGGCCAGCCGGGGCCGGACGTTGTGGGACTTCACCCGTGCGTCGCCGCCGCTTCGGAGGTCAATAGTGCGACCTTGACCGACAGCAGCCGACGGCCGGCGCGACAGGACTTCCTCCGGGGGCGAACAATGGAGTCCGGCCGCGGCGGGGGCCGGGCGGGGACAGACACAATAGACGGAGAGGCCAGGGAGATAGCGGGACGGCAACAAACAGAAACAGCCCAGAGCCGGACCCGGCCGGCGGCAGGAGGAGCGGCGAGGGACCAGTGAGGTCAGACCGAGAGAGGACTGCGGAGGGTAGATACCCGACTGAAAATTGGGAGTCCGACAGACTGCGGAGGATGCCTGATAGACTGCCTCACAGACTGGTGAGGTAATGCCACTGAACTCAAGTAACTCAACGCCTAGGGGCCCTCAGAGGCACGAACGGTCCGAAGGGGGGGGGCCATCCAGAACTGGCACGGGGGGGGGCCATCCAGAACTGCATTCGCGACACAACGCCTCGATGGAAAACACGAAATATCCTCACCGAAATAGTATATAAACGGCATTAGAACAAGATATCCTTACAATGGGCAAATGGAAAAATAAAAAATACAATGTTATGTGGAAATTGCGTGGCAGGCATCAGTATCAACGCCTGACAATATTTCACAAATAATACCTTTAACACAGCCGCAATAGGTACCTCACTGATATTCCTGCAAACAGAGCACAAACCATATCTATCCTGATTGAAATTTGAGTAGTATGGCTCAGATAGATCCAGCAGTCCCACAAAAGCTCACAGTGTACTGCCATTTGCGCCACTGACACAGGCCGTGGCGGCTGAGACCACCTATCGACCGCCGGCCGCCGCCGGGTCCTGTCTGTCGGCGCCAGACCAGCCGGCCCCGTCATACGGCACTGTGCAGGGGCCGGCCGAGGGCCAGACGGTGACTGACGCCGGCGATCACCCGACGGACAGACACACTCGGGAGTGGACACTGGACACACTTGAGATTGGACACACTCGGTATAGACACGACCGATTCGGTATGTCAGGCGATCCAATCCTATCGACAAATTGGTGGGGCTTATTCAAAGAACACGATGGTTTCTCAACAACTGAGGCAAAAGGCAGAAGCATGAGTGGGGAGAGGCTTGAGAGACTGACTGTCAATTATTCCCATTGCAAACTTAACCCGCGCCCGGCTGGGGGTCCTGGATTTCCATGCCCTCCTGGGGGGTGTTTGAACACCCCCCTTGTAACTCGGCTCCTGGGCCACGTAGCGATACGCGGAAGGCGGCGTTCGAAAGAGCGTAAAAAATAATGACGAAATCACTTCGATCAATTTTTTGGTCAGGTCAAAGGTCAGGTCGCCAGAGGTCATTGAAGGCAAAATTTCGCCGATTTCCAGGTCGAATGTCGAAAGTTTCCAAGAAGCTAACGCATAACTCGGGAACCAATAGAGCTACAGCGCCGCGGAAAAGTGCATTCGATAGCCCTATTAACGCCCTTTCTGAGTAATTCTCTCAGCTTTGACCTAACGTCAACGGTTTTGCCTGCAGGGGGCAAAAACTGCAAAAATAGCCGATTTTTTCGGAAAGTTTTTCTGCAATAACTTTTGACCCAAGCCTTGTACGAGCTTACTTTTACCGGCATCGTGTTCCTCTCGTCAAGACGCATCGAATGAACTATAATTTGACCTTGAAAGGTCAACTTGAAAAATTGACCTCAGGTCAAGGTCATGACCTGACCGGAAAGGGTCATGTTGCATTTCAGTCGATCCGTATCGTCGAGCTGAACACATATAAAGCGTTTTCATCGCTCTAGCATGCCTCTATCAAAAGTTATTTGCGAAAAACTGTTAGATACCATTCGTGACCTAAGATGACCTCAGGGCACAAACAAGGGTCACGGACACCATTTTCATGTTCAGTGTGTCTAAACCACTTGTAATTCGGTGTTTGGGAGTGTTTATAATGTCTTTCGTCCAAAAGAGGCGCATTTCAATTTTATCCCATTGACTTATAATGGGGAGGTCGCAAAATTGACCTGACCTTAGGTCATCGATATCAAAATTCTGAGATATACATTTTGTACATGCTATTGCTCTTAGCAATCGCTGAAAGTTTCAAAGCGATTGGTCACTCGGTGTAGCTATGACAGACATTGAAACTTTTTATGAGGTGAGGTCACTTCAAGTGACCTGGTGACCTGACCTTAAATGACCTTGGTCGGAAATTTTCACGACATGTGTAGAATTGATGTATGATAAGGTGTACCAAAAACGGCGGCGCGATATTCGCGAAAAACCACAAGGGGGGGGGTGTTCAAACACCCCCCCCCCACCCCCCAGCAGGGCGCGGGTTAACTTGATGTCATTGTTCCGTGATTGTTCCTGTTCGGACGTATTTTAATTTTTACCGTCTACGGGAGTCGCTGTCAGTCTCAGACTGCGCATAAGCCACGTTTACCGACATCACCGTCGCTAGATGTCACTGGTCCCGAGCGCCTGAAGTCCCACTGTACCGCAGTACACCGTTGATGACCACGCCACCACGCGGCTGCTGCGCGTACCGATGTTAGACAGCATTGCCGCTAGATATCACTGACCGCGGACGCCTGAACTTACGCTGTGCCGCCGTACACTATCACCACGCACCCACGCGGCGGATTTGCGTACCGCTATCATCTACTCACGTCACTAGATGTCGCTAGCCACGAACGCCTGAAGTTAGGCTGTGCCGCGTCACATCACTGGCTGAGTGAACGCTGATCAATCTCCGGCGCAGCGGGCGTTGGGAGTCAGGCTGTGCGGCACATGACTCCTCCAAAGCAATCCGGAGTTTTGTGACTGCGAGAGGCCCATAGGTGGGCACCGTTCCCCAAAATTGTAACTTCGTTACTCGTTCCTCCGTTCCCTCAAAACGTGACTTCCGTTACTCGTTCCTCCGTTCCTCTGTATATAATGTAACGGAAGTTCTTTTAGTCCGTTACTCCGTTACAGCAAAATAAAAAACGTTAAAATGTTGGGTATTTCAAACATTTTTGAGACCATTCTGACACAAACTAAACCTACCGAGAAAGCGGAATGCCCACCAAATCTACCAAGACAGTGGCACTGATTGGACACTAAACCTTGGAACGTCTGGTGGTACTGATGCGCATCACTTGTCCCCGGCCAGATGCCGGTTGCACTTCACGAACACTAGACGTTCCAGGTTGGCATCTGAGAGCATAGGCGGCGGAACGGGGGGGGGGGGGCACCGGCGCACCGTGCCCCCTTTGATTTTGGCATTTTAACATTAGCCCTATGTGCGTTGCATGGAAAGAATGGAACAAAAAGTCGGCAGTGCCCCCCCCCTCCCTTAATTGAAGATGTTCCGCTGCCACTTTCTGAGAGGGTAGCCCTTTTTGCACGTAGCACATCTTTTCCCATTGAGAACATGCGCTCTACTGAGGCGCTTGAAGGGACGCCCGTGTTGAACTTTGCGAACACATATATACTGCAACGCCGGCTCATTGCGGAAGGCCAGTACACTGTACACTGAGGCCATCTCCCGTCTTCAAGTCAGGCCTGCTCAATAATCCACTATTCCGCTGCTGCATTAATGTCTGTGGGTTAGCTGAAAGATCAACCCGCTCGGACAACGAAAAGTAACGGAGGAACGAAGGAACGGACTAAACTGTTAACTTGTAACGGAGGAACGAACAACCAATGTAACGGAAGTTACTTGGTCCGTTACCCTTTTTAAAATGTAACGAGTCCGTTCCTCCGTTCCTAAAAATTGTAACGGCGTTCCGGAACGGAGGAACGGAGGAACGGATCGTGCCCACCTATGGAGAGCGATACTCCGCTGATCCTGTTTTTTTTTTCTGTTGTGAGAGTTATTTGGAGAAGGCCAAACCTTTCCTGCCGCCCCTCAGACCGACCCGACACACTCGCCGTTCGATAGCCCGTCAGCACGGCGCTATCGGCTGCGGCACAATACATACGCATCACAGAGCCCGATTGGCCAGTGGCCACTCATCATTTTTCCGGCCAGGGCCCTATCTCCACCGACAGCCGCGGCGAGGGCGGGGGCGGGGGCGGGGGCGGGGGCGGCCGACAATACCGCCACGGCGGCGGAAACGGACGGATCCGGCCGGATGGAGGCGTTACTCGGCGACCTTTACTGCGTCCAGGACCGTCCGGCGCGGAGGTTAGGACCAGGTCTAGTGTCCCGAGACGGACGACAGAGCAGAGGGCCGAGGCGTTACCCACCCACCTCTGCTCCTGCCGCTCTGAAGTGCAGCGTTAAGGACCAGGACCAGGATTGTCTAACGTTATCTGGCCACCTCACTGTGTCTCCAGCCAGCTGTAAGGACCCGGGACCAGAGCCAGGGATGAAATGGCGTTACCCGCCGTGACCTTTTCCCTCCATCTCCGTTGGGCCGGCGGTAAAGCCGCGGTGACGCTGACACGGCCGAGCGGACCCATATGAGCAGATGGCCACCGGGCGGAGACCGGGGTTCGAATGGCTGGATTACCGGCCGGAGAGGGCGCGACAGGCCGCAGAGCTGGACGGCCCGCAGCCGGGGCAGACGGGTCGTCACCGACGGCCACAGCCAGACCGGTCCGTGACCAGCCGGCCGCGGCCGACTCAGCTGAATAGAGCGCACAGCGCGCAGTGCCAAAAGGCAGCCCAGTCTCCGATCAGCAACAGAGCAAATGAATAAATACTTTTAAAATAAGCCAGTAGATTGCTTAATAAATACGAGCTGGTAGACTGAAGATAAATTGAATTTGATCGTATATTAGAACCCCTGAGCCAATACTGCAATCTGAGGCTGATTGAATACCACTAAATCATGCTTATAAGATTAAACAAAATAATAATTGTAAGGAAAATGGAGAAACACCGCGATTTGGTAAAAGTCTAGTTCTGGATGTAAACTGCTTTGCTCGTCTTTGACTGGAAGTAATAAGTGCTCTACATTGGCACAAAATAATTGCAAAATGGTGCCCGATTCTTGTGATACCGAAACATATTACTGCGCAGCTAAACATGGCTGTCGATATCCTTTTTCAGCCACAAACAAAAGGATTTCGTGTGTCACAACAACCCAAAGGAATATCCTCCGTAACAGAAACGAGCGAGCTGTTTTCGCTCCTTACCAACGCGTTGAATGACTTTGTGTACAAGGCTCCACAGAAAGAAAACAACAACACAAAATGATACACCAACGCACATACACATGAAGCCACGCGGACATAAACGTTTCATATGCATTCATTATGTCTGCAGACACATCTTCATTGCATGGGATTCTGTATTTAAAGCACACCTGCCACCAATGTTTCTTATTCCTCTCTCACTCAATGTCTCCCTCCGCACAAACATCAATCTTTTCCACTCGCCGTACGCTCGACATCCCATCCCCGTGTCCCTTCTCCAAACACCATATCCCAATCTCACCCTGTCTCGCCCTGCCTCCACAACTCGCCTCTCCCTTCCCTATCTCCGACAGATTGAGACATCTCCGGCCGTCCGCTCTCAAAGCCGACCGGCGCTGTGGGCGGTGGTTCCACCAGCGGCGGGCGGTGGTTGCGGGGCGGTAACCACATTCCGAGCACATCCAGCGGCGCCGGACATAGCTCAGATTGCCTATCGCCCGCAGACAGACGAGAGATCCGGAGGGCCGGCCGGGCATAGACCCAGTGCGGCGGGACGGCACGGAAAGCGGTGGTAGCGGAGCAATATCGGCTCCATACACACCCGGAGAACAGTCACGGCGATCACGTATCTTCGAAACAACGGTTAATGGAACAAAAGAAGGGACCACGACAGAAAAGAACGGAGCAGAACGTTGACAGAAAGAGAACCCGTCTTCAAACGGAGCTAGTACTGTACTGAAGCAGAGTAGGATCCCCAAGGTCGCCCTCTCAGTCTGTACTGGAGGCCGTACTGGCTCCACCATTACTCGACCCACGCTCTGACCTGTAGCCGTACGGAATCCATACAGTCAACTGACGGTCGGCAGTGAGCCTGTACGAGGCCCGTGATTACTCGACTCACAGTCCGTACCGAGCCCGGCAATTGGAGCTCCGGCAAACAGTGCTCTTATTGACCCACGTGGCACAAAGGGCTGGAGGCCGGCCGGCCAGCGCCCCAGAAAACACTCCGAGCACAGGCCGCCAGGCTGAGTCGGGGCGGCAATCACGACTGATTATAAAAACGTCATCAATCACATTAGGGAACTCCCGCCCAACTCCTGCAGCAACAATAACGCGAAACCAGAGAACCGCCGCCGCCTGAGAAATACCGACGCACCCTGATGGCAAGACGATAACAGAGGCGGCTTTTTAATCAAAGCCGACAACAGACGCAGGTTTTGAAATCCTCAACGAATATAAGGAGATTTGGAAAACTACGATGTCCTGACAAATGCTCGAAAGTTCCCACGAACTCCCAACACTTTGGCACCTAGTTCAAAGCTCCCACAATATTTGGTTACCACCAATGGCCGACTGTTCCCGCCCTGGGTTCAGTTGAGTGTCGGACCGCGGGGCAGAGCGGCCGTGGAGGCACGGACAGCTCGGCCGTGCCAGCTCTCTCGGCGGGGCCTCCGAGCGGCGGCCGCTGAGCACTCCCGGCAGTCTGAGGCGCCGCCGCCGCCGCCGCTGGCTGGAGGATCAATACCGACCGCGGCCGCCGACAGCCGGCCGGCACACCGCCGAGCCGAGTCGAGCGAGCCCGACCGGCGCGGCGGCGGACACTTCAGGCGGGCGGCGCCGAAACGGACACACGGCGCCCCGTGACGGGCGGCTCGTTACAGCGCTGTTATAGACCAACTGATTAACAAAACCGGTGGGATGTCATGGGCATGGCAGTACTGTCTGTCAGACTGGCACGACATTGCCCTGTCTGAAACTGCACTTTCTCGAGCCGGAACAGCAAATATAACGTGGAGCGGGCACGGGTAAAGGAGATATACAGGCTGCTAAGTCGATTCACAGGTTGTTTTTCCTTTGGTCTAATTATTTCTTCTTCATCGTAATATCTATCGCGCACTGCCAGTCAAGTGCTAATGCTGAGACTTGAGAACCGAGACTGGTGGGTTTGGGGGGCCCTCATGGGCATAGCATTGATTACCTAGTGACGGAAGCACCATCACTTAGACTAATGTAGTTGCACCGCAGCAGTTTAATATGCAGCCACGAGAACCTCCTCAGCAGATACCCTACCATGCTACGAGATGCGTGCACTCCACGGACACGTAACTATCTGGTCGCAGTGCTGCCATCTGCGGCAGCGTACAATACTTGACCTAGGTAGCGCTAGCACCCCACCACCACCAGTATAGATGTCGCCCCTGTATACTCACCAGGCGCCTCTCCCATGGGTCCGCTAGGAGTGGTGGGTGTCTCCGGTAGTAGGATGCCCTTTTTCACCAGGTCCTCACGGGCCGCTCGGACAGAGATCTTTCTCTCCAAAGCTGAAACAGAGACGACATGTTGTTAGTCTCAGAGGTCATTGATGCACGGGCTCGCTAACTGTCCACATCCATTGCCTTACGAAAAACCAGCCACATTAATGAATGGATATTGCTTAGCACGTATTTTCAGGCATTATCGATCTCACTACAAAATGCACAGAAAACGCCGCGCACCAAGTATATTGTGTCTTAGACGTAGCCTAAGCGATCCACAACTGGACAACTACAAATCTTATAGGCAGTCTTTGTGTCACAAATAAGCGGCTTACATGTATTGTATATCTACCGAACACGTGCGGGTAATTCTTCCATAAACTGTTTACTGCCTGCAGACGAGACATTACCGTGGACTTCTGAGCCCAGACATTAGCTCAGTGTCGGTCTAATCTGGTCAGTGGCAAAGACCAACACAGGCGATCACAAGCTGTGCTGTGCTCCCAGTCGCTTTTTCAAGTAATCCACAACGCTCGGTCAACAAAGAGCAACAGGGTCGGTCGGTCAACAAATGTGGCAAGAAAAAAAGAAAATGTGGAAAATGATACCAAACAGCACCAGCCCTTCAAATTGAAAAGCCAACCAACTCGTGTCTTTTCCATATTAACTTAGCCTTTTATGACAGCCTGAGCCTCAACGCAGTTATACGGCTGTGAAAACACCTATATATTCCCAAAACATATATTTTGACAAGCCTTTATAAACCTGCAACACCCCATTTGCATACTAACGTCTAATACGAGCACTAGCAGTGTCAATCAGCGTCGCCAATATATCTCCCGACGCTGTGATGAACCGGAGATCCATCAGTCCAAACTTCTCGGCACTAACAGCGGGCCCATCTGGCCAGGAATTTCAGCAGCTGCGAACGTAACTCACTTTGGTTTCCAGTTTCTCCCGGCGTCTCCTCAGCCCAGTAGCCTAACTTCTACATTGAACGGCGCGGCGACCGATCAGAACGAACGTCCTATGTCCAAGGCGAGTCGTCGGAGCAGTGCACTGTGGGGTTTTTATCGATCCTAGCACGAATTTATTTATATCGCATCCTCCGCTACCTTAACTAATTTTATTTCACCTTCAAATGGTTAGGCTAAGGGTGTATGATCCCTGACAACATGGTTGGCTCTCCTGCTTGACCCCATCCCTCCCCGCCCCCTCCCCACGGACTTAGCACTGATGCGTTTTCGGCTAGCAATGCATCGTGGGCGTGGAAGCGTTAAAAAGGTAGAACGAAACTACAATCGTTTTAGAAGTAGATATTTGTTCATGTCTAGCCCAATCACCAAAAGGCATTTCGGGCACTTTGTTAGTCCTTGCACTTAACCCTCGCCCTGGCAGGGCATTTTTCATAACACGGCCTGGCAGGGGGGGGGGGGGGGTCGATGCGACCCCCCCCCTCGCGATTGGCTCCTATGGCACCTAGAAACACCAAATTTGGTAGGTAGGTGGGCCCCCTGGAGTTCTCGCCCCTGTGCAAATTTGGTTGCTCTAGGTCAATATTTAGGGGGGTTTTGGGGGGTATAAATGTAAAAATTTCGCTAAAAACAGGTCAAAAGTTTTTCGCTTATAACTTTTGATCTAATTAAGATAGAGCAAAAAGAAAAGCACCAGTGAACTCAGCACGTCAAGGCGCGTCGAATGATATACTTTGTAGCTTGCTTAAGTGTACTTAAAGTTTTTCTTAAATTTTAAGTAAACTTAAATTAATAAATTAAGTTCAGGTTAACCAAATTGCATCATATCGCATATCATTCGATTCGGCTGATCACCAGGAACACAATGGTACCATTTTCTAAGCTCTAGCGTCATTATGTGCCAAGTTATTGGCAAAAACGTCATTTGACCTCAGTTGACCTCATTTGACCTGACCCATGGATAAGTACACCAAACAAAGAAGCACCAAGTGACCTGCTGTTAAGTACTGTGGTTTCAAAGCACAAAAGTGATAGAACGAAGCGGATATCTCCAGTATTTTCCGAATTTAGTATTTTCCCATAGGCTTAACATTACGACGTAATGACCTCTAACTGACCTCAGGTCAGTGACCTCAAAAAACCCGAACTATATGTTATACAACTCGGTGAACTTAGCACATCCTGAAAGTTTGAAGGAAATCAGTGCAAAACTGTGAGTTGGACAGGTGCACAAAGAAAATTGAAATTTGACCATGACCTTGTACCGGTTTTCTGACCTGGTGACCTGACCTAAGGTCACCCGGACCTGAAATTTTCAGGTCATATGTAAAAAGGTTGCCCCATAGGCTGTGCCAAATTTGGCGGCGCTGCGCGCCGCCGTTTTTACGCTATCTTCGAAAAACCTTAGGGGGGGGGGGTCGCATCGACCCCCCCCCCCTGCCAGGGCGAGGGTTAAAGGGGAGGGGGTCGCACAGACTTCTGTCCTCGACTTTTCACATACTAACTCAAGCAAAACGTGGCGGATCACGACGAAACTTTCTATACCTTCGATTCGATCAATGTTACTCACACACTTAAAATTTCATGACCTTGACCTTATAATAAAAATTTGACCTGTGACCTGTTTCACCAGACCATGTCAGGCTGGTATCGATTTGGCGCTATCAGCGCACATTATCGGCGCGTTTTCAGTCTTGTTGTGATTGTTAACTCTCCAAGGTATGAAATGCTGTTTGTTCTTTGCATTTTAAGGTCACGTTAAGGTCAAATCAAGGTCATTTACCTTAGATGACCTTAGTTGACTTTTTCAAGGTATACGATTTTTCCAGATAAGTGCTTGGAGCTTATTTCGAACTTAACACCCATTTGAAGATTTAAGTAGTTTTGGTGCCTGACGGAACATGCTACGAAGCCGTCAAAGGTAATCGACGCCTACCTTCTATGGATAGCCTGCAAGACACCTACTGGTCGGGCCTGACCTGACCCGGCCTAGCATAAAAACATCATCCTTGATCAAAACTAGCTTGAAATTCGTGATTAGCACCCCAAAAACCTCCAACCTCACTTTACAAAGTTACAGCATTTTTCGATTTACCTACATATGTATATTAAAGCTCTGTACTGAAGTTCAATAAGGTGAACATTGGCGGCGGTAGCCAATAAAATGGACGCAGCGTTGCAAGGGTGTTGTTGTTTTGTTCAAAAAGAACATTTGGCGATAGAAAAATAATGTCAACATGGTATCACCCCTTCTCCCTCCTCCCAACTCCTACACTGACCGGAAACCCCCAGGCGGTGTGCTGCGGTCGGGTAACCCGCCGCGGCGCGGCCCGGCGGGGCGTACGAAACCACGCGGCACCGTCTGCTTTGACGTCTCATAGTGACTGGTTTAGGCAAATTTCGGCAAAAAATGAGAGCTGCCCCGATGCAGAAATTATTGGAGAACATTTTGATATACATTTCCACGCGTACCACCGCGTATCAAACTTTGTAAGGGAATAGTTTGCTTGTCAACTCTGAATCAAGAAGCATTTTAATATTTTTAGCATTTTGGTCAAAAATTATACATTTGGATGAATTTTGGAAATTTTCGTGCATACCATCTTCCTTATAAGATAATGAAAACATGTCGCAACTAACCTGCTGTTCAGGGAAACGAGTGAGAGGGCGTTTTATTGTAGTGTGCTTTTTCGCTGTATGCAGGTAGCACGACGCTGGTCAGGACGAAGCTACACTTTGAGAGGTTTTTTGAGGCATAAACAATCATTTTACAGACGATTTAAGGTGTGATTCGGATGCGCTGGACAATTCTACGTGGAATGAATAACAAAAAAGTGGAAATCGAAATACTTTAACTTGCCACTTAATGCGTGCTAGGATGGCATAAGTCCCCACGGTGCAGTGGTTGTACCGCCTCCGTGGCAAGGGGTCAATATGCGTCAGGGGTCAATATCAATACAGGACAGCATATGCGAGCTTCGGGAGAATCAGGATCAGAGAAAAAGACAAAGGAGTGTTTGAGACGATGGCCGATAGGGACGCATCAGTGATGTAAGGTAGCCTGCATGTCTAACCAGTTCTCAAAGGCAAGCGCTGTTAGTGGAAGGCGGTAAGGATATCAGTAATGTGAGTCGTAACTGGGCCACCAAGAGTCTGACGATGTGATCCGATCGCCGCGCACTCAGTTACCCCCCCCCCTTCCCCCGTGATACGGTAACACTCCTGGGGCACTATCGGCGCCCGTCGATTCTCATTATGTGCCGGCCACCCGAGTAGCGACAGCTCCCAAATCAGTCGGCCACACGGACCACAGCGCGGACTGGGAGAGCCATGCAGATTGCAGGGTGACGGCGGCACGCTGCGTGCACTGCAGGCTCGGGATGGTGGTGGTCGGACTACGCTTTCCACAGCGCGAGTTTCCCCTAAATACTTTCATCGCCGAAAATTACCCCTAAGTGATTGCTGCCATTTTTATTTGGTAAACTGAGTTGAGCCCAGTGGCGCCACACGCAACAATACAGAGTCACCTGTGAGACGCCGTGCTGTTTGTGCGTACCGATGCTACCAGAGGGATACCGACCGAAGATTCAACCGATTTAACTACATTAACGTAACGTAACTTTCAACAGCTGGTCCTCCGGGCCGGATGGCTGATCTTTTCAGTGATTTTGATCTTGCTCTGTGCGGTGGTACACCGTCAAGATTTGTTGATTGGTTTTCAAGATTGAGATCAAGATTGGTTTGCGGCGGGTCGCCGGATTTGCTTATTTTTTGTGTGCTTTCGGAGTGATTGTGATGGAGGAGGCAAAGGCCTCTCGTGCAAGGTTGAGAGGTAAGGTCACCAAGTTGACAAATGACCTAAGGGAGTACCGCCTGGGAAGTGACCTCGATCAAGACGACTTGGCATATAAAATTCATTTTCTCGGTAACATTGTTAAAGACCTTCAGTCTGTGCAGGTGTCTTTGGATAAGGAGGGTGTGCTGGACGAGACCAACCATGTGGAGCTGGCCTTGGAGGAGGTTTTCAAGAGTGAGCGTGTTCTCGGTCGTCTGGAGTCTAAGCCCCAGGTCCAAGTCCAGCCGCTGCTGCAAGCCCTGAGGAGTTTGACCTGAAGTTTGATGAAGAAGATGTGCGTAGGACAGTGATCCAACTCATCTCAGAGTATTTGGGTATTGAGGGCCTGCAGCCCCATCACATCTGTGCCTGTCACAGGCTGAAAAATCAAAAAGTGATCCTGGTCCGCTTCATCTCACTGGATGATTCGGACAGGGTCTATAGAGCGCGAACAAAACCCAAGAAAAGGGGTTTACTCATCTTTGAGTCACTGACCTCTGAGAGGCTGTCAGTTATACATGACCTCAGAGAACTAAAAAAGGAACAAGGATCAAATGTCCTATCCTACTACACACAGTCAGGAAAAATTCATGTTCGAACATCCGAAAACAGAGACACTAGACCCACTGAAATTCCCCTTGGAGTGACAAAAACCCAAATCAGAGACCTATGCAAAGGACAGGATATCAAACCTTCCTCCACGGAGATTCTGGACTGCTTCCGAAGTGTCCATTCCCGGTCCTCAGTTAGCACAAAGAATCAAAAAGGAGGTCCTCGGAGCACAGCTGGACACTCCTGGAGCAAAGTGGGCAAAAGTGGGAGAAAACCTGACCAGGTCAGGCATCCTGAAGCTGATAAGGGTGCCTGTGCTCCACACCAAGCACAGGCCACTTCATAGTTCATAGTGTCCACTGCAGTCATAGGTACAGATGAAACAGGTTGGATGGTATTGTGGCTGGATACCTGAGGGTTTATTATGAAAGATGCATTTTTCACTGAGAGTTATTTGATGCATTGTCTGTTTATTTGTATTTTCTTGCATATGTTTTCCTTTAATGACCCCTTGTATATTTTGTTCTTGTTTTTCTGCTATCCATTTATTTATTGTACTCGCCCTATTGCAATCACCAGAAAATCTGATAAAATGAGATTCTTAACATGGATTCAGCAAAAACTGTAAATCATACAGCCTATGAGGTTATTCAAGTTCATGGGACACCAACGCTTGTTCCGAATGATATAGTCTGTGAAAATGATGTTTTCCTGTCTCAACCAGAGTTGCAAAACATTGCTTTCAGTTGCAAAGATATATCAACAGCACAACTCTCCAGTCTTGTTGACTCGGATGCCCTGTCCATTATACATATAAATGCACGTTCCCTGAATAAAAATTTTGATGACATTGTAACTTTTATTGATAGCCAAAAACATATGATAGATTTCATTCTTATTAGCGAAACATGGCTAGATCCAGCCTATATCTCAAGGCTACAAAATTCAGGTTATGAAATGCTACATTGTGTTCCAGATCATCCTATGTTGGCAAAGGATGTGCTATTTACATTAAAGATATATGTACCCTTTTTGTAGACAAATTAGAAATCTGTGCTTCAAGCAAAAGCAATTTCAAAGCTTGTTTGTAGAAGTTTCATGGCCAAATAAGCAATCCTTTGCTGTGGGTGTTGTGTATAGATCTCCCTCGTACCCACTTGATAACTTCTTGCCATCACTTGAAATAACTCTTAATAAGCTGAAGGATCTTAAAAAACCCTCTTTTATTGGAGGTGACTGGAATATGGATTTATTTCATTATGTTGACAGGGGAGACGTTCAAAGCTTCTTGGACTGCATGACATCTTATGGATATGCTCCAACAATTTCCATTCCTAGTCGTGTTTCCAATACGCCACCATTTACCAGAACATTAATAGATAACATATTTTGTAATGCTCCAGATACAATATTAAACAATGCTACAATTAGTGCAGGCATTGCTGATCATTTGGTAATATTTTGCTCCAGTAACCTACTAAAAGTTAGTAAAAAAATAAACACTTTGCCAGTTAGAGCAAGCTTTGACATTCGCCGCATAGAAGAGCTCAAAGTTAATGTTTCAGAAAAACTAGCTGATTTCAGACAACTGGAAGATCCAGAGACGGGGGCTGACCTTTTCATATCAACTATACAGTGTGAAATGACTAAACTTATTGCTCCTAAAACCTCCAAACGTTGGACACCTGTTCAACCATGGATAACACCAGCCCTTCTTAGATGCATTACTAAACGTAATGTCTTGCTAAAACAATTTTTAAAAGATCGAACATCAGAAAATGAACGAAAATTTAGAAAATATCGTAACATGCTTCGGCTAACCATCCGCTCTGCCAAAAAGTTATACTATGAAGGTCAATTTAAAAAACATGCAAACAACCCAAGACGTCTATGGTCTACTTTGCAAGAGGTTACACATACAAAAAAGAACATATCTAGACTTCCTTTTCAATTCGAGGTCAATGGCTCACTCACAGATGATCAGCATCTCATTGCACAGGAATTCAATAATTATTATAATCAGGTTGGCCCAAAGTTGGATGACGCGCTTGGTCCCTCTATCATTGACCCAATCAGTTATCTCGATGGAAATGCACACCTGGATGCAATGATATTTTTGCCTGTAACACCTCATTGTGTTTTAAAAACAGTAAATGACTTGAAGGAAACAAGTGCAGGGACCGACGGAATCAGCTCAAAGCTGTTGAAATTACTGATTCCCTCGATTATTTCTGAGGCAACTCATCTTGTGAATCTCTGCCTGAGGAAAGGTGTGTTTCCCTCTATCTTTAAACAAGCGTTGATAACCCCTATTTTCAAAGCAGGTGCTCGAACAGTTTTCTCAAACTATAGACCAATTTCGATCTTGCCTACCTTTTCCAAAGTCCTGGAAACAATCATGTATACTCAGCTTATTTCATTTATTAGTGAAAATAATGTACTCTATGAGCACCAATTTGGCTTCCGCTCGGGTCATTCCACCTATATGCCGGCTGCTATTCTACATGACTTTTTGACGGCTAACTTAGCTGACAGCAACAAAGCAGCCTGTATATACTTGGATTTGGCCCGTGCTTTTGATACTGTAAATGTAGAAATCCTGATGAAAAAGTTATCCAGATACGGCATCACAGGGATCGCGCATAATCTTTTAAAATCATACCTCAGTCAACGTTCTCATAGGCTTAAATACAATGATATTGTCTCAGACGAGAAGCCCATTTCCTGCGGGGTCCCTCAAGGCTCAATATTAGGCCCTCTACTGTTTACTTTGTACATTAATGACCTTTCCCAGGTTTGTGAAGAGGCAAAAATCCTTTTATTTGCTGATGATACAGCCCTTTTGTATGCTGCCCCAACATTACACGAGCTACAAACTAAAATTTCAAAGTCATTCCCCAAAATATGTACTTGGCTGCATGCCAACAGGCTATCACTGTCTATAACTAAAACTGTTTACCAGATGTACAATGAAAATGGGGCTACTGAACTTCAAATACCTGTGATGAACTCTCTTTTAAAACGATCAAGCACTGTAAAGTACCTTGGTCTCTTGATCGATGATGATTTGAAGTTTAAGTCTCACATAGCAAAGGTTGCAGGACTTTGCAGTAGAATGCTTGGAATACTACATAGGGCTAATTATTACCTGAATAAAACTCTATTACTGTTACTATATAACGCACTAATCCTGCCACATTTGTCCTACTGTGCCGTTATCTGGGGCTCGAATTATGAAACTAACTTGAAGCCTCTTATAACTGTAACGCAGATGCGTTACATTTTTTTTATCTTTCATGCTGAACTGCAAGCTGTGCCACAAGCTGAAACACGGCCATCTGCGAGCGCCGCACAGACACGGTCAGCCGGCTAAATCGGCTGTGATACCCTCTCTCCGTCCCAGCTGGCGTCCACACAGACGGCGCAGTAGGCTCTGACAAACAGGGGTCCTCTATAGATGACCACCCCACTTCATGAGAACCCGGATCTGAAGCCAACAAATAGCATACCGAAACGCGCCATTCTGCCAGCCTCGAGCCATTAATCAGTTTAGCCTTTGGAAAACAAGACTCTGTCCCACGCTCGGCACCCCGCCAGAGAACAAGGAGAGGGGAGTGCAGACCGGCCCTGATTTGAACCAAAACAAGAAAGGGGAGCGGAGACCGACCCGGGTTGTACGAAAACAGGATGAAATGGAACTCGGTCGCCAACGACAAAATATAGGACATCTGGCCGGACCTGACCTGACTTCAAAACAAGGGGAGCAGAGGGCCAGGCCCGCCACCTGGCGCCTCAGGCGCCGTGAGCGCCGGCGGCGAATTCCACCCGGTCGCTGCGTGAAAGGGTGCGACTGCCATGGCCGGAGGGGAACCGAACTTTGTCAGCAAATCACGAACTTTCGAGGGCGGAGCCGAGTGCAGCTTCTGAGAATGGAGGACGGAGATTGGACAAGGTGATGCTGCCCGGCCCTCTGAAGTATGACGTCATCAGAAGTATAAGTTGATGAAACGGAACTGAAAAGCTCTCTCGGACGACGCATTCCGCGCTCTCTGGCTCTCTCTCGGACGACGCATCCCGCGCCGGTGGCACTCTCGGCCCACGTCTCTCGTCTGACATCGCGGACAGCCCACGAGACACCAGCGGCTGGCATCACGGCGCCGGCGGCGGCTCTGGCCGCCGGGCCGGGCGCTGGACGGACACGACCATCATGTCAGCGACTCCATCTCAAGTAAGGTCACGCGGTGAACACGGGTGCGCACCTAGTCCCTAAAATCCTTCAAGTAACCCCCCCCCCCCTCGTTACTGCTATGTGAGCCACATTATATTCCCCTTTTTTAGGTGTCGTCTGCAATGTTTTAGGCCATTCAGTTTAGGTAGTTAAATTTATTCTTGGGACTTTCAGTCTAGGTAGCTTAAGTTCACAATTCGATTTCGGTAAACTATGTAACTGTGCGCGTGGCGCGAGACGCGTGCCGACGTGGACCCTCGTCCGGCGCCCCGTGGTGATTAAGGCGGACGGAGGGGATTATACACCGTGGGGAGTCTGGAAAGGGACGGGCGACTGTGTACCGCACCGCGCGGCTTGTGGGGCTCAGTTGATGGGCGGCCTGGGCCCAGAATGTTTCTTTTAAATTTGACGTGTAAGGGAATTTAAGGTGTTGCGTCGGAGTATGTAAATAAATGGGACTTGTAAATATTGAAATACGAGTGTGAGTATAGTGCTGAAGGGCAGGGATCGGAGGATGGAGCATAAAAGGCCATATGCCAACCCACAGTCGGGAAAGAGGTCATTTCCAAGGTGTCTGGCCAGAGCAATTTACAACGATCAGTTTTCTTTATCTGTTTGATTTTACACAGTGCACACAGGGATTATACGGGGAGCACAGAACACACACAGGACCTCCCTAGCCTAGCCGATACTGGAGCTTCTCCGGTTGACTCCTAAGTGCCCTTGCCAGTGGATTTCCTGGCACTCCATCCTCCCCAAATTATCCCACGGTCCAAACAATAGCGATTACACACAACATACACAGGACCTCCCTAGCCTAACCGATACTGGAGCTTCTCCGGTTGACTCCTAAGTGCCCTTGCCAGTGGATTTCCTGGCACTCCATCCTCCCCAAATTATCCCACAGTCCAAACAATAGCGATTACACACAATACACACAGGACCTCCCTGACCTAACCGATACTGGAGCTTCTCCGGTTGACTCCTAAGTGCCCTTGCCAGTGGATTTCCTGGCACTCCATCCTCCCCAAATTATCCCACGGTCCAAACAATAGCGATTACACACAACACACACACGACCTCCCTAGCCTAACCGATACTGGAGCTTCTCCGGTTGACTCCTAAGTGCCCTTGCCAGTGGATTTCCTGGCACTCCATCCTCCCCAAATTATCCCACGGTCCAAACAATAGCGATTACACACAACATACACAGGACCTCCCTAGCCTAACCGATACTGGAGCTTCTCCGGTTGACTCCTAAGTGCCCTTGCCAGTGGATTTCCTGGCACTCCATCCTCCCCAAATTATCCCACGGTCCAACAATAGCGATTACACACAACACACACCGGACCTCCCTAGCCTAGCCGATACTGGAGCTTCTCCGGTTGACTCCTAAGTGCCCTTGCCAGTGGATTTCCTGGCACTCCATCCTCCCCAAATTATCCCACGGTCCAAATAATAGCGATTACACACAATACACACAGGACCTCCCTGACCTAACCGATACTGGAGCTTCTCCGGTTGACTCCTAAGTGCCCTTGCCAGTGGATTTCCTGGCACTCCATCCTCCCCGAATTATCCCACGGTCCAAACGATAGCGATTATACACAACACATACAGGACCTCCCTAGCCCAACCGATACTGGAGCTCCTCCGGTTGACTCCCAAATGCCCTCGCCAGCGGATTTCCTGGCACTCCACTAATCAATTTACCAACGGTCCGCACACAAGCAACACACTAGACCTTGTTGCACACGAAATATATGTAATTTTATTCTACATGGACACTGCAAGGGATGGAACCGGGGAGATAGATGATGCACGTCACGCCCCTGTGCGTGGAGAATCCACCGACGCGGCCATGGGTTAGGAGGGAGATGAGACGCGAGTAGAGACGCGGACTGTACAAATAGAAAAATCGGGTTTCCCGAATGGCGCTAAACTCGGACAGACCCCACTAGATATAAGGCCTCGATTGAGTAAGCCCTGGATGCGTGCAATAAGTCGCGAAATTAAACGTGAGGATGAAGGCGAGTCGGGCACAGACCGCCGAGGAGGGTTTCAAGAAATGTTACCCGGTCAGCCTCGTGTCCTGGCTCGGAGGGGACGACGGGCTGTAGTCTGTCTAATCTCTGGCTAGCGGGACACGGGACCAGTGGCCCGATTGTTCCGGCCCAGGGTAGGCCTGGGTGATAATTAAGGTCACGTGGGCCGTCGCCTGGGATGTGTATCGGCGGGTGGGCCGTCGCGAGATGACGGTGTTCCGTCTCGGATTAACAGCCTCGGAGGCTGGGCAGATTTTAGGCTGCCGGGCTGGCCCGGAAGCCCTGAACTATGACTGGAGCGAGATGCGGTCATCAGTATCACGGATGGACCTTAGTTACCCAGCCCGGTTTCAAAAAGATAGGTAGGCCCGCTATCGGTCCCTCAAGTGGTCGGCGCGGGACGTCATTTGAAGAGCGACATAGATAGTTTCGGAGGTGGTTAGGACCCCGGGCGTCTTAGCGAGGGAATCGTATGCCGCCGGAAGAGTAATGCCCCGCGAAGGAACGTATAATGCCGCAAGACGGGGGTGAACATTAGATACCGAGCATTCGAGTCGGGTGATCGCAGTCAGACGGTGCTGGCCACCCGCAGTCAGTCGAGTAGCTCCGGCCATGCTCTGGTCCTTTCGAATAGGTCTGTGACGACAGCTTAACTACCAGCCACGGATAGATAGGGCTTTGGACGCCTATGTGCTGGTAGTCGACGATGTGTGTTGAGTGCAGGATATCCCCGAGTGGACCTGCGTGCGTGGAAGACGCGTGTCGTCTTTGTAGTTAGCCGACGAGAGCTAACCTTTTTTTAGGTCGCCGGGTTGGCCCGGAAACCCTGAACTATGGCTGGTGCGAGATGCGGTCATTAGTATCACGGACGGACTTTAGTTACCCAACCCGGCTTTCAAATTTTAGATACGTCCGCCGCGGAAAGCCCGGGCTACTGAGTGCCCTGCGAGCTCTAGCTCCGGAACCGTGGGCTGGAGTGTGTTAGAGATGCTGACTGACCACTGGCAGCAGAAGGTAGGTCCACGCGTGAGTGGCAGTAAGACAAGGGCTGCGTACGTTGTTGCAAAGGTTTACCGGCCCATGCTGTAAGTCCATTGTTCGCTCAACAACCTGCGTGCGTGTGTGTTTATTATTTGTGTGTAGGTAGTTCGGCATGGTCTTGGACCCGCTATAAGTCGCGTAATTCAAGGGCGGAGTGCCGAAATCTGTGGTGGTTCGTATATTCTATTCGTGTAGCGTGAGCATTATGAAGCGTTTGTCTGATGTACGGAGCATTGTGGTTATGAAGGGATAACGGTTAATGAAATTTAAGGCCAATGACTCAATAATGACTTGCGCACGCCTTAGCACCACCGGGGGAAGTTAGGCAAAGAGGGAGGGATCGGAGACGGCTAACTCTGATAATTATGAGGTATAACTGGACGTATGACAGAAGTGAGAAGGGATGCACGAGTGGAAGTATGATTGTTGTGTATATCCGGTGGGAGATAGCCCTCAGCTAGGAAAGGCGCTGTTGTTTGAGAGTGGGACTTTTTGTTAAATAGAGTTGATTTTCTATACCAATATGATCGAGGGTAATTGATTATCATTTATCATTATCTCCCATTCCCTAACCCTGGCCTATGTGTTTCCGTTGATTGATCGCCCCGGAGAATGCAAAGACAGAGTCGGGACGAGTTCGCGAGGGGCTGAACCGAGAAGGGCTTTTACGAGTAGAAGCGCACCCACTAGGCCGATTTTAACACCCCCACTCGAGCCAGCCCACCTGCTGAGAAGCGACCGCCCGGTTAGCCCCGCAACGCCGCGAAATCCCGCTACAGATTTGGCGCCCAACGTGGGGTAGGATCAATCAAAGGAATCATGAAGTCGGTGGACGGACGTGCATTGCCGAACCCAAAGCTAAAATTTCAGAGGAAATGCGAGCGTGAGTGAGAAAACGTATTATGTCTGAGCTAGATGCAGTGGGAGCTGGTCACTCAGTGCAGCGTTACTCGGGTTAAATTGATTTGATTGAAATCAGAAAGCGTGGATTGCTGGAGGGTGTATATATCATGAAGTGATAAGGGTAAATCGAGGATCAATTTTAAGTGACGGGCGAGCGGGCTTGGTATATTTTTTTTCGGCTACAGGTATCGCTAACTAAAATTATGTGGCTCACATCTAGCGAACCCTAACCTTGAGTGAAATCCCGTGATCCAAAGTTAGAGTAATCACACCGAGGATGCCATTTTTAACCCAATTTTTAAGAGATTGTACCCATCCTATACCAAAAAGGTGCAGTGACCTATGTGTGACCCGTGGACTGACCCGCCTCTGGAGAGAACTGACAGGAGACCGGCAACCGTCCACGAGCCGTTCTCCGTGACGGAAACCCCCGTTACAGAACAGGCAGTCATGTATGTTGCCGAACCCAATGAACGTACTAAAAATACGACTGAGCACGACGCTATGAAGAAATTGAATGTGCTGAAATGAAAATCAGGATTGAAGAAGGCAAAAGTCACCAATAGGACGCAGCATACTGAAATGAAGGTGACAGCGCAGATTGTAAATGATTGAGGCACGTTTTAGAAGCAGTATGGAAAGCTGAATTGCGATAAGAACAAGAAGGACAACACACAGCCGAGTGACGGCGAGAAAGAAGACATTGAAGTAGTATACCGATGGAAACGACGTTGATACTAAATGGCAATGGATACATGCAATCACAGAAAGGAAACGACAGCTGAGAAGAGTAAAATGCAAATGATTGAAGAACTGTAACATCACGAAGCCATTTGGAAGAGCAAACGTGCAGCACAGAGAAGAAGAGACGCCGACAGAAGAACAGAAAAAAGGTAGTCATCAACAGCGACTGCCTGACAGCCAGTGCCCAATGGAACTCAAAATGAAGGCAACGCCGGAAATAAATAACAACAGAAGACCGGAAGAAGGAGAAGGAGACACGAATAGAACCAAAACTACAATGTTGTTAGCAGTTACATCGCACGTCTGTGACGACAAAATCAGACGGCAACCGGAGTAATGGTGACGACAACTACAACCATGAAGCATCATTAGACACGACCATTCAGGGACACCTCAATGCTGCCTGTTTCAACCAAAATGGACAGCTATAATGGACCGGGCCAGTCTGCGGGCCGATTTCTGGACCGCCCGCCGCACTGGCAGGCGGTGATCCGCCGTTCATCAATTGCAGGTGGCTCCCATTTCCCAAACTTCGAGACCGATCATGTGATCTGCATCAGGCCGGAGCGATGTTCTCAACGTCACAGCCAAGTAATCATGGAGCAGGCTGCAGTGGAACCACACCTGCCGCCAGATGTGACAGCCAAACCATCATCGGCAGTCTACACCAGAGCGCAGCCTCTGCGGCCACCAGACCAGCAGAAACAGCTTGGAAGCCACGTTCAACCAGGCTCAGCCACAGACGACGAGTTCTGGGCCGATCATAGCCAGCCCTGACAGCTCACCAGGGCAGCTGCGTACGACATCGATGGTCGGCGAGGACTACGACTACAACTACGAGACTGGGGAAATCCGGAACTGGGACACGACTACAGCAGCAGCCGGCCGGTTCGAGACCAAATCGCGGACGACCGCCAGTCCGTCATCGCGGCCATCCCGGACCGGAGCTGTCGTGGCTCATGGAGCCACCATCAGGTGCCGTGCTCACTTCTTTGGCATACCACAATCTGCACCGGTATGTTATCGCTAATTTGATCTGAATTATAGTGACCAAATGTACCAATGTTATTTTTTTTTTGTATTGTCATGTGTTAATTATTTCAATGGTTTCATTCAATTTCCATTGTTTTGCGCGCAAATAATTTGATGTGTAGTTGGTGGTGTATTACGGGATAGTACGTGAATGTTTTTAATTCTGGAAATGTAAGGATGGCCTGAAATACTGTGCAATGACACAAAAACCCGCACTCCTTATGTCCCAATCATCCAAGCTCGTATTATGCCATCCTCCCCAGCCGAACACTCCTGTTGAAATAGCTACCAATCCTTTAGAAGACGGCCACCCGCTCTCGTCACAGAAGTCACCAAGAAACACGACGAAACGGCACCAAATAGCACGGCAGAAGCGGGCTCTCAAACGTTTAGTCGCGGGGCGCGACTAAAAAAAGAGGTCTGAAAATGTAACGCAGATGCGTTACATTTTTTTTTATCTTTCATGCTGAACTGCAAGCTGTGCCACAAGCTGAAACACGGCCATCTGCGAGCGCCGCACAGACACGGTCAGCCGGCTAAATCGGCTGTGATACCCTCTCTCCGTCCCAGCTGGCGTCCACACAGACGGCGCAGTAGGCTCTGACAAACAGGGGTCCTCTATAGATGACCACCCCACTTCATGAGAACCCGGATCTGAAGCCAACAAATAGCATACCGAAACGCGCCATTCTGCCAGCCTCGAGCCATTAATCAGTTTAGCCTTTGGAAAACAAGACTCTGTCCCACGCTCGGCACCCCGCCAGAGAACAAGGAGAGGGGAGTGCAGACCGGCCCTGATTTGAACCAAAACAAGAAAGGGGAGCGGAGACCGACCCGGGTTGTACGAAAACAGGATGAAATGGAACTCGGTCGCCAACGACAAAATATAGGACATCTGGCCGGACCTGACCTGACTTCAAAACAAGGGGAGCAGAGGGCCAGGCCCGCCACCTGGCGCCTCAGGCGCCGTGAGCGCCGGCGGCGAATTCCACCCGGTCGCTGCGTGAAAGGGTGCGACTGCCATGGCCGGAGGGGAACCGAACTTTGTCAGCAAATCACGAACTTTCGAGGGCGGAGCCGAGTGCAGCTTCTGAGAATGGAGGACGGAGATTGGACAAGGTGATGCTGCCCGGCCCTCTGAAGTATGACGTCATCAGAAGTATAAGTTGATGAAACGGAACTGAAAAGCTCTCTCGGACGACGCATTCCGCGCTCTCTGGCTCTCTCTCGGACGACGCATCCCGCGCCGGTGGCACTCTCGGCCCACGTCTCTCGTCTGACATCGCGGACAGCCCACGAGACACCAGCGGCTGGCATCACGGCGCCGGCGGCGGCTCTGGCCGCCGGGCCGGGCGCTGGACGGACACGACCATCATGTCAGCGACTCCATCTCAAGTAAGGTCACGCGGTGAACACGGGTGCGCACCTAGTCCCTAAAATCCTTCAAGTAACCCCCCCCCTCGTTACTGCTATGTGAGCCACATTATATTCCCCTTTTTTAGGTGTCGTCTGCAATGTTTTAGGCCATTCAGTTTAGGTAGTTAAATTTATTCTTGGGACTTTCAGTCTAGGTAGCTTAAGTTCACAATTCGATTTCGGTAAACTATGTAACTGTGCGCGTGGCGCGAGACGCGTGCCGACGTGGACCCTCGTCCGGCGCCCCGTGGTGATTAAGGCGGACGGAGGGGATTATACACCGTGGGGAGTCTGGAAAGGGACGGGCGACTGTGTACCGCACCGCGCGGCTTGTGGGGCTCAGTTGATGGGCGGCCTGGGCCCAGAATGTTTCTTTTAAATTTGACGTGTAAGGGAATTTAAGGTGTTGCGTCGGAGTATGTAAATAAATGGGACTTGTAAATATTGAAATACGAGTGTGAGTATAGTGCTGAAGGGCAGGGATCGGAGGATGGAGCATAAAAGGCCATATGCCAACCCACAGTCGGGAAAGAGGTCATTTCCAAGGTGTCTGGCCAGAGCAATTTACAACGATCAGTTTTCTTTATCTGTTTGATTTTACACAGTGCACACAGGGATTATACGGGGAGCACAGAACACACACAGGACCTCCCTAGCCTAGCCGATACTGGAGCTTCTCCGGTTGACTCCTAAGTGCCCTTGCCAGTGGATTTCCTGGCACTCCATCCTCCCCAAATTATCCCACGGTCCAAACAATAGCGATTACACACAACATACACAGGACCTCCCTAGCCTAACCGATACTGGAGCTTCTCCGGTTGACTCCTAAGTGCCCTTGCCAGTGGATTTCCTGGCACTCCATCCTCCCCAAATTATCCCACAGTCCAAACAATAGCGATTACACACAATACACACAGGACCTCCCTGACCTAACCGATACTGGAGCTTCTCCGGTTGACTCCTAAGTGCCCTTGCCAGTGGATTTCCTGGCACTCCATCCTCCCCAAATTATCCCACGGTCCAAACAATAGCGATTACACACAACACACACACGACCTCCCTAGCCTAACCGATACTGGAGCTTCTCCGGTTGACTCCTAAGTGCCCTTGCCAGTGGATTTCCTGGCACTCCATCCTCCCCAAATTATCCCACGGTCCAAACAATAGCGATTACACACAACATACACAGGACCTCCCTAGCCTAACCGATACTGGAGCTTCTCCGGTTGACTCCTAAGTGCCCTTGCCAGTGGATTTCCTGGCACTCCATCCTCCCCAAATTATCCCACGGTCCAACAATAGCGATTACACACAACACACACCGGACCTCCCTAGCCTAGCCGATACTGGAGCTTCTCCGGTTGACTCCTAAGTGCCCTTGCCAGTGGATTTCCTGGCACTCCATCCTCCCCAAATTATCCCACGGTCCAAATAATAGCGATTACACACAATACACACAGGACCTCCCTGACCTAACCGATACTGGAGCTTCTCCGGTTGACTCCTAAGTGCCCTTGCCAGTGGATTTCCTGGCACTCCATCCTCCCCGAATTATCCCACGGTCCAAACGATAGCGATTATACACAACACATACAGGACCTCCCTAGCCCAACCGATACTGGAGCTCCTCCGGTTGACTCCCAAATGCCCTCGCCAGCGGATTTCCTGGCACTCCACTAATCAATTTACCAACGGTCCGCACACAAGCAACACACTAGACCTTGTTGCACACGAAATATATGTAATTTTATTCTACATGGACACTGCAAGGGATGGAACCGGGGAGATAGATGATGCACGTCACGCCCCTGTGCGTGGAGAATCCACCGACGCGGCCATGGGTTAGGAGGGAGATGAGACGCGAGTAGAGACGCGGACTGTACAAATAGAAAAATCGGGTTTCCCGAATGGCGCTAAACTCGGACAGACCCCACTAGATATAAGGCCTCGATTGAGTAAGCCCTGGATGCGTGCAATAAGTCGCGAAATTAAACGTGAGGATGAAGGCGAGTCGGGCACAGACCGCCGAGGAGGGTTTCAAGAAATGTTACCCGGTCAGCCTCGTGTCCTGGCTCGGAGGGGACGACGGGCTGTAGTCTGTCTAACCTCTGGCTAGCGGGACACGGGACCAGTGGCCCGATTGTTCCGGCCCAGGGTAGGCCTCGGTGATAATTAAGGTCACGTGGGCCGTCGCCTGGGATGTGTATCGGCGGGTGGGCCGTCGCGAGATGACGGTGTTCCGTCTCGGATTAACAGCCTCGGAGGCTGGGCAGATTTTAGGCTGCCGGGCTGGCCCGGAAGCCCTGAACTATGACTGGAGCGAGATGCGGTCATCAGTATCACGGATGGACCTTAGTTACCCAGCCCGGTTTCAAAAAGATAGGTAGGCCCGCTATCGGTCCCTCAAGTGGTCGGCGCGGGACGTCATTTGAAGAGCGACATAGATAGTTTCGGAGGTGGTTAGGACCCCGGGCGTCTTAGCGAGGGAATCGTATGCCGCCGGAAGAGTAATGCCCCGCGAAGGAACGTATAATGCCGCAAGACGGGGGTGAACATTAGATACCGAGCATTCGAGTCGGGTGATCGCAGTCAGACGGTGCTGGCCACCCGCAGTCAGTCGAGTAGCTCCGGCCATGCTCTGGTCCTTTCGAATAGGTCTGTGACGACAGCTTAACTACCAGCCACGGATAGATAGGGCTTTGGACGCCTATGTGCTGGTAGTCGACGATGTGTGTTGAGTGCAGGATATCCCCGAGTGGACCTGCGTGCGTGGAAGACGCGTGTCGTCTTTGTAGTTAGCCGACGAGAGCTAACCTTTTTTTAGGTCGCCGGGTTGGCCCGGAAACCCTGAACTATGGCTGGTGCGAGATGCGGTCATTAGTATCACGGACGGACTTTAGTTACCCAACCCGGCTTTCAAATTTTAGATACGTCCGCCGCGGAAAGCCCGGGCTACTGAGTGCCCTGCGAGCTCTAGCTCCGGAACCGTGGGCTGGAGTGTGTTAGAGATGCTGACTGACCACTGGCAGCAGAAGGTAGGTCCACGCGTGAGTGGCAGTAAGACAAGGGCTGCGTACGTTGTTGCAAAGGTTTACCGGCCCATGCTGTAAGTCCATTGTTCGCTCAACAACCTGCGTGCGTGTGTGTTTATTATTTGTGTGTAGGTAGTTCGGCATGGTCTTGGACCCGCTATAAGTCGCGTAATTCAAGGGCGGAGTGCCGAAATCTGTGGTGGTTCGTATATTCTATTCGTGTAGCGTGAGCATTATGAAGCGTTTGTCTGATGTACGGAGCATTGTGGTTATGAAGGGATAACGGTTAATGAAATTTAAGGCCAATGACTCAATAATGACTTGCGCACGCCTTAGCACCACCGGGGGAAGTTAGGCAAAGAGGGAGGGATCGGAGACGGCTAACTCTGATAATTATGAGGTATAACTGGACGTATGACAGAAGTGAGAAGGGATGCACGAGTGGAAGTATGATTGTTGTGTATATCCGGTGGGAGATAGCCCTCAGCTAGGAAAGGCGCTGTTGTTTGAGAGTGGGACTTTTTGTTAAATAGAGTTGATTTTCTATACCAATATGATCGAGGGTAATTGATTATCATTTATCATTATCTCCCATTCCCTAACCCTGGCCTATGTGTTTCCGTTGATTGATCGCCCCGGAGAATGCAAAGACAGAGTCGGGACGAGTTCGCGAGGGGCTGAACCGAGAAGGGCTTTTACGAGTAGAAGCGCACCCACTAGGCCGATTTTAACACCCCCACTCGAGCCAGCCCACCTGCTGAGAAGCGACCGCCCGGTTAGCCCCGCAACGCCGCGAAATCCCGCTACATAACCATTCAAAAACGCGCCATACGCTTACTAGCGTGTGCTCGTCCACAGTCCCACACGTCACCACTTTTCCGTGACCTAAAGCTTCTCAAACTGTGTGACATAATCAAATACCAAATCCTACTCATCATGCATGACTACCTGTTTGAACGTCTCCCGCGACCACTTGCAAAGTTTACTTTAAATGAAAGTAATCAACCGGCCAGGAATGTCAAACATTTTAATGAATCCATCCCTGGGAGCTCAGGTGCCAGAACACCTAACTACCGTTTAACTAACTACCGCCAATTTGTACTATTTTATAGGGGGCCTTTGTTATGGAATAACCTCATAGCGTCTAAGATACCCAACATCAGAAATATTCCATTGTCGAAAGCGTCTTTCAAGAGATGTATCAAGATCTTGTTTTTTGACACTTACTGATTTATGAAAATAAACACTCATCATTTTGGTGATTGCAGAGACAGGGCATTTTCTCTTTCACCTTTAGCACCACCGCGTATTCGCTAATGTTAAAGCTTTTGTCATGATATAAGTACAACTATGGGGTGTGGCCTCGGGAAACTTGTGACCTTTACCACACCTCATGATGTCCCCAACTTTAAAGCAATCAAAAATGATCCGGAGTCTGATTTGTTTTGCCTTGTTTTGTTCGTACCTACTCAGTTTACATGCCTTGTGCGTATTTTTCGTGTTTAATATGAAAAGTTATGAATATCTTACTCTTATGTTATAGCCACTTGATTCACAGTTCCACACACCATACCTGCTTATTTTCCCAAGTTAAACTTGTCTAGTATTCTCCTAATGTCCATTCTATACCTGTTCCAGCACCACGTCTGCTGACCCTGAAGACGCTGATTGCGGCTGGCAGAATGCCGGCCACCTGGGGCGCTGGCTGGTGCCCGGGATGGTTGTTCGGGCACCTGCTGATGTCGTAGAGGCTGCTGCGGGCAACTACGAATGGGGCGGCCCCCCTCCCCCCTTCGGGCGACTGCCCGGGGTTGGAACAAGTCTGCTGACTTTGAAGACGCTGATGACGGCTGGCAGGAGAATGCCGGCTTCCTGGGGCGCTGGCTGACGCCCGGGATGGTTATTTGGGCAGCTGATGCATTTGAGGCTGTCGCGGGCGACTGCGGCAGCCCCCCCCCCCCCCGATGGCTGTTCGGGGCGGGAACAGTTCCGCCGACTTTGAAGATGCTGATGGCGCTGGCAGGAGAATGCTGGTCTCCTCCTGGGCCGTTGACTACTGGCGCCTGGGTCGATGATTCGGGCAATTGCTGACGTCGTTGAGGTTGCTGCAGGCGACTGCGGCGTCCCAGGTGCCCCCCCCCCCCCCCCGGTGGCTGTCCGGGGCGGGAACGGGTCTGCTGATTTTCTGATTTTGAAGGCGCTGATGGCGGCTGGCAGGAGAATGCCGGCCTCCGGAGGCACCGGCTGCTGACGCCTGGGCTGATTGCTCAGGCGGTTGCTGACGCCGTTGACGCTGCTAGGGACGGCTACGGCGGTCCAGACTGCGCCCCCTGGCGGCTGTCTGGGGCAGGAACATTGGTGATATGCGTTGATCATTCCGGATCTGCAATGCAGTATATCATGTTTTTGCTGTTGTTGTTTCTTTTCATATTTGTATAATTTAACTTCGCACCATGTATGCTGTTTAAAACCTTGATGGCGTTACCAATGCCTATCCTTAACACTAATATCTAATATTTTGTCCCCCTAACACTACTAACTGTCCACATTCCTTGTGCCATATTCAATGGTAACGCCATCGATTCGCACTCTTTCACTTGTTACATTTGTTCTGCTGAGTACGGTTCATCATTTTTGTTTTTTTTTTCGCACTTAATAATAAACCGCCGGTGGAATCCGGTTGAAGGAGGAGAAGTCGTCGTTGGTGGTGCGTCTGCCGACCTTTGAGGGTGATGTGCTACAGTGGCCCGAATTCTGGGAGCTGTTCAGGGTCGCCATCCACCTGAACCAAAGGTATGCAGCAGTACCTACAAAAGTTTGTTCTGCTGAAATCTCACCTGGGGAGTGTACCCAAACGGGTAATTGAGGGGATCCCTCTGTCTGATGTTGGGTATCAACTTGCAGTGGATGCGCTGACTTGTCGCTTCGATAGAGAGGGTGTGAGGAGGGAGCTACTCATGAAACAGCTGCTAGACTTGCCGTGCTGTAAGACCGCTGACGTGCCTGCTATGCACCGCTTCCTCGACCAGCTGACTGCTCGTGTCAGGGGCCTGGAGGCTCTTGGAGTGACTGCCAGCAGCTTCTCCAGTATCCTGCTGCCGGTTCTTCGAGAGAAGCTGCCGGACTCCTGGCGTCTGGAGTGGGCACGTCACCAGACTGCAGACTTCCGGGAGTTTCTCACCTTTCTCCAGCACGAGATGAGGGTGCGCGAGCAGGCTGCAGCAGCCCCAGTCCAGCCGACGGAACCACCCAGACCACCTGCTGGCTGGGGGGCGGTGAGTGGCCTGGCTGCCAACCGACAGCTGGGCTCCGCTCGTCCGCCAGGTCGCTATGCTCCCCGCTCTGCTGCCTGTGCTCGCGATGACTGGGTGTGTGTGGCATGTGGAGATGGTAGGCATGGGCTAGCGGCTTGCCATATGTATCGAGGCATGACTGTTGATGCCAGATGGGAGGCTGTGAAGGCTGCCAGTGTCTGTTTCCGCTGTCTGGGCCCCCACCTGGCCCGTGACTGTCGCAGTTCTAACTGCCTCACGTGTGGTGGACCGCACCATTCGAGCCTCCACAGGACCAGCGCCAACGATCTGCCGAGACGACCCCCTCAGCCTGGTCGGAACGAGAGCAGAGCACCTCCTGGCTTCTACGGACCACCGCCTGGTCGGAACAGCAGTCAACCGCCACCAGGGTTCCACGGACCACCTCAGCTGCCACCTGCAGAGCATCACAACCACTTCAACCAGCCGGTCTACTCAGCACCACTGCCTCCTGCTGCCGCCGGTCAGCATTCGCAGTCTCAAGGTCGGTATGCTCCTGTGTATCGCCAGGGTATGTCTACACAGATAGCGCCGGATGCTCAGAACCAACCCGTAACGCCAGATGCACAGAACCCACCCGTGGAGCCCGATGCCATCGCTTGCGCACCATATTCAGCTAGTGTGATGACTGCCGCGTCTGCCCCTGTGCCTTCTGGTTCGACTAACGCTTTGCCATGTGACTCATTGAGCTCTCCACCTGACCCCGCTAACGTCAGCGACGCGGCGTGCTACACCCAGACAGCGCTGGTGGAGGCGGCCGGGCCGCAGGGGACCTGCAGACTGCGCATCCTGCTCGACGGCGGCTCCGACTCCTCGTACATCCGGACGTCGGCGGCAGATGCACTCGGCCTGGCCTTGGTGGGGAGCGGAGTATTCGCCTGCATGGGCTTTCAAGAGCGCGGTGAGGAGCCCAGGACGTATGAAAAGGTGAGACTGGCCCTGAGGAGCCGGCACGGTGGGGAGGACCATGTGTTCGAGTTGTGGAAGACTGACAGGCTCTGTTCGCAACCCACGCCTGCCCGACCGCCTACCGTAGTGTTTGAGCCCCACGTTCTGCTTGCTGATGACTTCCAGGGCGGGCCAGTGGATGTCTTGATTGGGGTAGACCAGATCTACAAGATTGTGTTGCACGACCAAATCTGTCTGTCTGACCGTCTGCGAGCTGTGGATACCGTGTTCGGTTACGTGATCCACGGCAGGGAGGAGCTCCCTGTCACGTCCACCTCGGTGAGGTATGCGCTACGCTGCAGCAGCCGCCTGCCAGAGGAGGAAGCAGAGCAGCTCTGGCGTCTGGAGGCGATCGGCATCTCCGAAGATGAGGCGAGACCACAGGCCTACCCGACCTGGAGCCTCGAGGATCAGAGGTACGAGATGAGACTGCTGTGGACCTCCGGTGAACGCCCCGTCACTAACCTGTATTCAGCAGCGGCGCGGACCAAGCGGATGGAAGCGCGGCTGACCTGCCCAGAGCGGAAAGAGTACGCCCGCCACCTGGCGGAACTGCAGAGAAACTGTGTCATCGAGGAGTCTCCGGCAGGCGACATAGACGGCTTCTACCTGCCGCACCGGGGCATCTGGCGGAATGGAAAACTGCGAGTAGTTTTTGACGGCTCAGCGAGAGACCCAACCGGCCGCAGTCTCAACGACCTCCTGGAGACTGGCGGAAACCTGCTGCGCCGAGTTCCTGCGGTACTGCTCAACTTTCGACGGGGCGCGGTGGCAGCTCAGACGGACATCAGGTCGGCCTTCCACATGGTGTCCATCTCCGAACGGGACAGGAAGTACCTCCAGTTCCTGTGGGCTGACCAGCGTCTGAGGTTCAGACGTGTCCCCTTCGGCCTCAGCTGCTCCCCGTACCTTCTGCTGCAGACCCTGTCCAGTCATATCTGTCGGTATCGTTCGACTGACCCGTCCCTCTGCAAGATGCTGGAGGAGGGACTGTACATGGATGATATATGCCTATCATTCCCCAACAGGACTGAAGCGGAGAGAGGCATGGAGAGGACGGTGCAGATCTTCGGCGACGCTCGAATGGAACTGCACAAGCTGCGCATCACCGGTGACGACGCTGAGGACTCGAGCATTCTGGGACTGCGCTGGAGCACCAGGACGGACCGTCTGGCGGTGTGCCTACCCACCCTGTCGGCCATCAGGACCAAGCGTGAGCTACTGTCCACCCTGGGTAAGCTGTTCGACCCTCTCGGTGTGCTGTCGCCCTGGCTTGTCGTTGGCAGGGCAGTCTTTCAGCGGACCTGGAAGGAGCAGCCGTCCGCGGGATGGGATGATGATCTGTCCCCTAACACGCTGGATGAGCTATCCACCTGGTGCAGAGATGCGTCTGACCGTGATGTGTGGTTCCCCCGCACTCTGTTAATCACCGATGACGTCACATATCACGTGTTCTGTGATGCTTCGAAGCGTGCTTACTGCTGCGTCATCTACGCTGTGATCGATGGAGACTCTCGGCTAGTGATGGCGAAGTCTCGTTTGGCGCCCGTGACTCCTGCCCTCAGTGTGCCGAGACTGGAGCTGATGGCAGCCCTGATCGGCTGCCGCCTGATGGAGTTTGTTCGCAGTTCTCTGAGCCTGGACTCACCGCGAGTGGTCTACTGGACTGATGCCAAGGATGTCCTCTACTGGATCAGCAGCAAGAGGGCGCTCAAGCTGTTCGTCCACAACCGAGTGAAGGCCATCACCGAGATGTCGAGCCCCGAGCAGTGGCGTCATGTCTGTGGGGAGGACAACCCAGCTGACATCGGAACCAGAGGTATGTCCCTCGCTGTCTTGGAAAAGTGTGATGTGTGGTGGAAGGGACCCGCGTTTCTGAGGGACTCTTCAAGCCCTGAGCTGCCGCTGTCGGCCGCGCCTGGTGAGCGGCAGCTATCACCAGAGGCCGCTGTGGAAAGCAAGAAGGAGAGACCTGTAGTCAGAGAGAGTCTGGTGACCCAGAGGAGTGAGCCGATGCCGTTCGACCTCACCGAGTGTTCCAGTCTCGCACAAGCGGTGAACCGACTGACCTGGATACGTCGTTTTGTGTCCAACAGCCGCGCGCTGAAGGAGGACAGAGTGACCGGGCCGCTGAATCCAGAGGAGAGGCGGAGTAGCCTTCTCTTTCTGATCAGAGTGTCCCAGATATGTGTCTACCCCGATGAACTGAAGGCAGTACGTTCGGGTGAGCTGCTGCCTAGCGGGTCACCACTGACTAAACTCCGCCCGCAGCTCAGTGAGGAGGGAATCTTGCTGGCGACGCTGCGGACCGGCGAACGACCAGTCCCGATCCTACCAGAAGAGGCGCGCATCACGACGCTGATCGTAGAAGAGGCTCACCGCCGGTGCTTCCACCAGGGGACTCGCGTGACACTGGCCCTGCTCACCGCAGAGTACGCGGTAAGGCGGCGGACCGTTCGCCGAGCTGTGGACTCATGTCGCCGATGCCGTCGCTACCGATGTCTTCCCTACAGGTCGCCAGAGGGGGTGCTGCCGAGTTTTCGCGTGCAGCCGTCCCGACCGTTCGCCAAGGTGGGCGTCGACTATTTCGGGCCACTGTACGTGGACGGCAGCGCTAAAAAGGTATGGGTACTTCTCATCACCTGCGCCACCTCCCGTGCTGTCCACCTCGAGCTAGTTCACTCCCAGTCGACAGCTGACCTCGTCCTGGCCCTGAGGCGGTTCTTTGCGCTTCGCGGGACACCTGCGCTCATCTACAGCGATAACGCGAGGACCTTTCGAGCGCTGCTGGGTCAGCTCCCAAGGTGTGTCACCTGGCGGTTCATCCCTGAATCGGCCCCATGGTGGGGAGGCTTCTGGGAGCGCATGGTGGGTGTAACGAAGGCGGCTCTGCGTGCATCGTTGCACCTCTGTCATCTCTCCTTTGAACAGCTGTCTGTCGTTCTTTATGAGTTGGCGTTTTTTGTCAACCTGCGCCCCCTCACCCAGGGTGATGGGGAGGACCTGCTCACGCCAGCTCATCTGCTGTTCGGTGTGACCACAATCGATGGTGTTGTGTGCCCGACTCTGACGGAGTCCCCACTCAACAGAGCCTGGAGGCACCGCCGGAGGGTGTCTGACCAGCTGACTCGGCGGTGGAACGAGTATCAGCGCGCGCTCCGCTGCTGGCACCGGTCGCCGCGGGGGCAGCCGAACCGGACACCGGAGGTGGGAGACGTCGTGCTCGTCCACAACGAGGGGCCGCGCGGACGGTGGCCTCTCGCACGCGTGACCGAGCTCCTGGTCGGACCGGACGGCCAGACCCGCGCCGCGATCATTCAACTGCGCGGTCGCCGTACGCGCCGACCTCTCAGCCGGCTGTTTCGGCTGGAAGCGGCCCGTGAGGCGCCGTGAACCGGACCCGGATCGGTGGTTAGTCTGGTGACACGGTTGCGACTGTCCCGGTGCGCGCGCGATGCGTTGTTGTGATTTGTTAAGTTGCTGTACCTGTTTTCTGTTCTTTCGAAATCTCGCCCCGATTTCGAGTGGGGAGTATGTGCGAGTTTCCCCCTAAATACTTTCATCGCCGAAAATTACCCCTAAGTGATTGCTGCCATTTTTATTTGGTAACCTGAGTTGAGCCCAGTGGCGCCACACGCAACAATACAGAGTCACCTGTGAGACGCCGTGCTGTTTGTGCGTACCGATGCTACCAGAGGGATACCGACCGAAGATTCAACCGATTTAACTACATTAACGTAACGTAACTTTCAACAGAGGTCGTAAAGTTACTATCGATAAACTTTTCAAATAAACATTGAAAAAAAAAACACTTAACCTACCTCCAAATATTGGTAAGAAACCACAACACAAGTTGCAAGATTGGTGCTTTCGAGATTGCCGATAATATAAATATGGACCTGGGATTTTATTTTCATGTTGCGAGCATTCAATGAAACCAGGTTTTCACTTTTCAGTTCGGTATCGGTTTCACAGCTCCGCCGTTTGGCAGTGTTCGTGCCGCGATTTCCGAGCGGTTCGAGCCGTTCCCGGCGGCACGTTAGAACCCTTCAGTCCCGGCCCGGGGACGGCTGGCCGGACCGACGCCTTTGTCCGGCGGCGGCACCCATCAAATATGGAGCTGGTCCGCAGCAACAGGCGCTGCTGACTGCTCCGGAACGCACACTGGGGATGGATGGGAGACGGCCGACAGCTCCGCGCCGCCGGCCGCCGCTCCAAACGGCCAGCGGAAATAACTCACTTTCAGAGACGGCACAAATATAGACACTGAAGGTCCCGGCGCCAGAAAGGTGGCCTTTCTGCTCCCGAAAGAATGGACGGAGAAACAAAGCAGCACGGCATAGTCACATGCAATCTTGTGCAGCTGGTATTTATTACAGCATTCGTGCCTTTGATTGTTTGCCACACACTGCAGACCACAGTTTTATCAGCAGCTCCCTAGGTAGAGAAGGGGCTAAGCTCCTATTTTTTTTTATCAGCGCTGTATCTACAAACCAGTGCGCCGCAGGCGTGCACAACTTTCTACAGGTCTCCCACAGACATCAGAGCTAATGCTGAAAGAAGTTTAAATGACTTAAGGAAGCTAATAATGTAAGCAGCTTGAGGTTTTGAGCATGCTGTAATAACTTCTCATTTTTTCTTCAAAACTTAAATCCGATATTAATTTGAAAGTTACATCAAACGTGTTAGTCTTCGGACAGGTCGAAAAACTTGCAAGTTGCAGTCAGCGCAGATTCAAAAAGAAGTCATCGACTTTAAACGAGTTTTATCTATACCTTCCTCTAAATGCAGGTGCATTGTGCATTTGTAGGTGAGCCGTAATGGAGCCAGTCAGCTCAGGTCACCCGGATCACAGATCCATCGTGTCGCAGCTGACTGAAGTCTGAACCAACGACTACCTCCACTGGGTCGCTCCATTGGTTACCCTTCCCCCTCCCCCCACCACAACTAGCCGAGCCAAGGACCAACTCTGCTTTGAGCCCACAAAGCTGGCCGACTGACCATGACCGCCTCAGTCGGCAGACCGAGGAGGCAGCTGTCTGACAGATTGCCGGTCTGTGTAATGTGTTATATCAACCAGCGGGGCTGCAGTCTGAACAGCCACGCTGGTCTGTCATGTCAGCTGTATGACAGACCGGACCTGTGTGCCGGCGTTACACCAGCCAGCGCGGCCTTGTCTGCGCCACTAACAGTGTCAGATGCGCCACAATCGGCTCACCGGCGCCACAGCTGACACCATTGGCCACCCGTTGTCACACACAGACAGAGATACTGTACACAGGACCGTGGGAGGGTAGCAAACAGAGGCTGGTCCGGCGCGGCGGGGCTGGCGACATTCGGCAGTAGCATGAGAGGCTGATGGACCGTGGTCGCGACTCGTGAGTACTTAGGCCATGGGCTCACAAGGAAAGTATAGGATTGAATTTCTGAAATGCTATCGATTGAGGGCTTTTCGAGCAGAACACTTTACGTTGAACGTCATTGGTTCCAACATTTCGCGTGTGAAACAGTCATAACAAACCCGATGAATCTTCAATCTCAGATAAGGCGTCCAATATCGAATTGAACCCAGTCAGTTCAATATTGTTACGATCGTGAGGCGACAAAGCATGGATCTCAACTATAAACTATGTAAAGATGATACTTAACATGTAAATAAATAAAATAAAAATAATTATTTGCATAACAAACGGGTGGTTTAGTTCGCTTCCATTGAGATAGTTCTATCTGTTCCATTGCCGATTCAGCCCACTGAACCCTTCGCTGTTGCCTATCGAAGGCTGCCAAACAAACGGCGTTTTGATCCCGCCGAAGTTGGATCGGCCGGCCATCTATCGTGTGTTGGAGCCCGCTGCTGCCAGTCGAGTGTCCGTAATGGACCAACAATGATGGATCCCGCCCGGTCGGCCCAGAGTGGGTGGTGTGGGATGAATGCCGAACTAGCAGCGGCTTCCGAGTGCCAGGGCCGCGATATACTCCCCGTTCTCACCGTCAGAACACAGGGCACAGCTCGAGATTAATGGTTAATATGGTAGGACGAGCCTCTCTAACTGCAGCCTGGTTTATTGATTTAAGAGACTAATTCCGACCCAACTCGAACGAGGAAAAACAACGGAAATCTTGTTGCGACTTGTGTTCTTCCTCGCCGCCCTGAAGTTCAGCCTTTCATCAGACTGAATCTGTCCAGCCTTCCCTTTCAGAAAAGATAGCTTCCCGCCTCTTTGTAGTTCACCCATTCTCATTCTCATCTAATAAAATTATTTGAATAAATCACAATTCACCATGACCTTTTCCCATCTACGTTATCTTTCCAACGACCCGGATAGTGGCACTTACAGCGTTGTGTTTCAGTGAACTTGTCAGACTTTTTCTTGCGTTTCCACTTCCACGGTTTGAAGAGTCGGCCGAGTGAGGAGAGCTTGTGCCTCCGTTCGACGGGAGGTGTCCGCGAGCCGGAGCCGAGCCCGTCGCGACCCATCGTGCCGTTACTCTGCTTCCGCGCTGTGGGCACACGGGGGAGGGGGCCAGGTCAGCCGTCAGCGGTCAGCGGTCAAGTTAACAAGGTCAACAGACAGCAAGGTCAGTTCAGGTCAGGTCAATGGAGGTCAGCCGGGTATGACCATTTCAATTACGGTTAGAAATTAGAATGTCAAAAAAGGATTATATTCGTTTCGGTCTCCGGTCTCCGATAAAGGGACTCAAACACAGGGAATGTGAGCGCAATCACTGAAGAGTACATCAATAGGACCCCAGAGACCTGTGGAGACAAAGGTCCGAGGATACCGGACAGAGACCAGTGGGAGCGGTAAACCGCGGACAGAGACGGACGGCCGGAGATGGTGAGGGTGACCGGTCGGACCCTCCGAGACTTCAGCCGGAGTGGAACACCAAACACCGGGGGCGCCCACCGCCAGCTGAGTCCGAGGACGGTGACAAGTACAGATGGCCGCCGCTCACGGGACTACAGAACAAATACGGGGCGCGCAGCGTGCAAACATCCCGCCCACAGAAAAGTAGCGTGCTTCAAAGGAATCGTGATGTCACTCCACGGGCGGGACATGGCGGTGTTGTTGGTCAACGGCGTTTTGTTCCGAGAGAATGGGGCACGAGATAAGAGGAACTTTCGCTTCTACCATCAGCAAGTTTAAAATTCGGTTTAATTGAGGGATTAATAACAGTTCGGAAAGCTCTCTGTGCGTTGAAAAATGAACCAAATGAAAATTCAGGATATCGACATCCGATGGTCAATATCCAGTATCCGCCCTTGTTGAGCCGAATCCGTGGACAGCACTATTAATACCAGTGGCGATTGGACTGACCCAGCTGAATGACAAGTCGTCCCACCACTACAGGCGTTACGTGGGCCGTACCGTTCTGCACCCCCAGTCCACGCCTCCGGGCGGCGGCGCCCAGACAGCACTGCAAGGTGACGAGTGCCGCCGTCACGTGACCGCGCCGGCACGCGATCCCACTGCACAGATAGACACGAACATGGGACGACAATAGAGCCTGGCGCCTTTGTTTGGCGGGCTCCCGAAAATATAATATGTACGGAAACAGTTCCTGGTGTGCAGAAATGTGGCTAAAGAGGATGTGGATTGCATCATGAGTTCACCAGTTCTGGAAATGTGCCCCGCTGCCAAAATAATAGCGGGTTTAACCACTACGTCGCACACCGGACACATGCCACCACACGTCATTCCTGTCACGTTTACACAGCCCTTTACAAGTGACGATGCTTCAAGGAAAATCACACTTATCTGCATACATTCCGGGCATGCATGCTCATGTTCCAGCGCAACGCAGCGCCAGATACCACCAAGAACACGTGTGAAAAGTCGGCACACCCTGGCGGTGCCAGATATACACCAAAATCGTGCCGCACGACTGAAGCAGGTTCATCATGAAACTACGATACAACACGAAAAAGCACATCCTCTTCACCAGCATGCATCCATGCAGTGCTACAAAAAAAGGACGTACGCGAATCTACGCCCTCATCTCACCACGATATATGAATGTTTTGCGAGATTGGCGGCACGATGCATATGCCACCACTCGCCGTAATGAAACCAGACACGCAGCGGGGCCCACATGCTCAGCTATGAATGAATCTCAGCCGTCCTTCCCCGCCGCGTCTCAGGCAATCTACAGATGCATTCTCGAAACCCTTCGCCAACGTTCCGGAACGCCAGCTATATATAACCTCAACATATCGCTCTTAGCGGATTACGACAAAACTGTCTGCTCCGTCACACAATCCACAGTACGGGTATCAGCACTTCAATCACCACCACAGACAGGCCGCCGGCAGCTGCGACAAGTATATATCACCATTGGCCCTCGATAAACATCACACAAACCGTTACATCCCGCTCAAGCTAATAAACCGGTACTATACTTTACAGCGTCCACAACATTAGAGCCGAGGATGCCATCCCCAGCCGTTCCGACAAATTTTAGCAGCGCTTATCGAGACAAATCATCTCCGCGCCAGCTCCCGCTGTTGAGGCATCTTTTCACCAATCGCCATGAGCCCGCGGCAGAACGGACGGCGGGCGGCAGCAGCGCGAACCGCCGGGTCCCGCCGGGGCGCGTCATACCCTGCCCGGCTTCCAGTGAGCTCAGAGCGCACGGCCGCCCTCGGCTGTACCGTCTGCAGTTCCAGGAAGGCACCAAAGCCGTGACGCCCGGAGGAGCAAAGCCGGCTGTCTGCCCGACACATTTCGGCGCTCATCGCTCATTTCACGGTGATAATGAGATGGCGCGGCGACGGCCGGCGGTACTGAGATCATAATAAGCCGACCTGCTTGAAAACGTAAGACTTAATGATAAAACATGCTTGATATGCATCATCGCTAAGGCCATATAAAAGTCATTTGAAAATCCTCACAGCGTTGATATCAACATCTAAAAACGCTGTAGTCTAAAAATCTACAGCTTCACGGAAATGTCTTTAATCCAACGCAAACCCTCAGCCTCGCGTATTTTTAAGAGCTGCAACATTTTAAATGTACTGACGCTGTCATTCGATACCGTAAGGCCAAGGCAGCAAGCGACGCATTTAGCGAGGGTTCTAAGAACTGATCGAATTGGCCGATCGGCACCCGGAAAAGACGACACTGGTTGACGCTTTTGGCGCATTTGCGCACGCCTGGGCACTCTGCACCTGACGTCGATTCGGCGTGCAGGCATGCCGTTGTCAGCATCTTCAATATAAACTTTGATGGGTGGATTACATTAAACAGTAATGGACTCATAAATCACATAATCGCATATTACGATTACATTTTAACGATGGCAAATCCCTTCATTCGTCAGGGTCAAGCAACAAGTCGGATGAAGTCGATCAAATATAAAGCTGGCTAGAATTTAACAAGAAGTGTACCTCAAGTGACGATGGCTATTATTGAACATCAATTAGGTACCATCGCTCACAAATATTAATTTCAATTAAACTATCCACAAACATGATTACATTCCTCGTTACCTACTAGGGCTAAGTCGGATTTGTGTCTTTGACGGCTTGGTGCTAAGATGTTTGGGGAGTTCAGAACCATTTCAGCGATGTTAGTTTCGTAAACAAGCTCTCAGACAGCGTTCTGACAGTGCAGCGTTCCCTGAGCGCATTCAGTTGGAATCCCAGTTGCTGAGGAGTTAAATGCTGACGTTAAACCACGTCCACCAGTCGGCTCGCTATAAGGAACGTTGTTGCTACCCGGCGTAAACGAAGGATTGTGGCGTGTAATGATTCACACAAACATTTACGCGACAAGGTATGTGTCACAGACATCTCCACACTTATTTGAACATGAAATTGCTGGTATGGGATTTGCTAAACGTTAAATGCATGCCTTTGGGATCAACCGATGAAGACGCCATAAATAATGGTCGCGGCGCCCGTGGGTTTGTCGAAAGTGCTTTACGAGGCTGTCCGGCGGTTGTGAACCCCCTTGTTTGTGGGTTTGTTAGCCGTACTTCATGTAACTGTTGTGGCGGACAGGGCCGGCGCGATGCCAGCTGGTAGCACGGCCTGCAACGGTCTAATACGATATCAGGCAATTAAAAACACGGACTGGGCCCAGAGAGAGGTAGAGAAATGCCACACTGATCATCGGCGCCAGAACGAAGCGGATGCTTATTTCATAGACGAGCCCAAATGCTTGCACAAAAGGTCCGTGATATCCACCCATGGCTTTAGTGCGCACTGGTCGTTGCATCGACGAACTCCCATCAAATGCCCAGCCAAAAGATCAAACAGGTTAAGTCACTTGCAACAGGTGAAGTAAATGCTAGATTTAGTTATCATCTACCGGAAAACGACAAACAGTCCCACCAGTCATAGGACTACCGCATTCACACTGGCGCGGACGAAGCCACTGAATGTCGCTCTACCGGCAGCGTAGGCGTGTGGAGTGGGATCTCAAATCAGTGCCCTTTTCAGTGAGTCTTGCCAAACCAGAGCCTGTTCTCTGTGGATCGGTCTGACCTTCCGGCATCTGTCCGCCTCCAGTGCCGCGGCCGACGTGTCCTAACAGCTGAGACAGAGTGGCCGCCGCTCCCAGACCAAAGCGGTCCCTCGGGCTCGGGCGGCGGTCAGCGCGGCCCGCTAGGACAGCCAGTGTCCTTCGGCGACCTCCGTACTCGGCGAGACCTGGGGCTGGGTGAGCGAGACCCGAGACCGGCACTAGACTCCGAGCAAGCCGTGGTTAATGCTGGCCAGGCCGAGAATGGACGGACATTTACCAAACAAAGCGAGACCACAGTTATAAGTGGAGTCGTCAGGTAGATTGAGCACGGCCTAATGCGTCGTTTGGTCGACGTCTACGCGCGGTGGCTGTCTCATTACCTTGAATAAAGTCATAAAGCCAACTCTAGTGACGATTAGGTCCATTAGGGAGCGCGGACACGTGAGAACTGCGGCCGAGACTCAAACCACCGTGGCCGCATTCCGGTCGAGCCGCGTGACTGCCTCTGATGACGAGCGACGCGAGAAACGGACAAAACCAACAGCAAACGGCAACCAAACTACACATCACCAGCGTCTGACGAACCGGCGTCTCGCCAGCCGTCACCACAAAATAAAGAATGACATGACCTCGACCCAGCAGTCAGCGCTCAGCGCTGGGCGTCACCCACGCTCAGCGCTCGGCACCAGCTCCGCTGAGCGCTTACCATCAGCTGCCGTCCACTGCCGTCGCCACTCGCCTGAAGAGTTCAGCGAGCGGGTGAGGGGACGGCAGTAGCAGCGGCGGCGGCGGCTGGTGCCTCTCTTGTCGCTATTGATCGCGCCGGGTCCGATTTCTGCCCGGCTGGGCTGCCGGCGCGGCGGCCCGGTCCCGACTGCCGACGCGGTTCCCGAGTCCCGACTAACGCTGTCGGGACGGCCGAGAGCGGGCCCGAGAGGAGTTAGGAATCAGCAATGTCGGGGATCGGCGCTGAACAGAGCGGACACAGAGTGGGGAACGGGGGTAACATCGTGAAGAGGTAACCAAAAACGGGACAGTCAACTGAATTTGTATGTGAAACGATGGAGCGGCTAGCAAGGACGAAGATCACACCAAACTACATACACCTAAACGGTCCCTCTGGATATACAAAAAGTGGACCGAGTAATGAACTTCTGACATGTTTCCCGTTTCCAGGCTGAATTGCTGAGGCACGCACCTGGCCAAGTGAGTCTGCCCGCCAGCAGATCCATTTCGGCGACAAATGAAAACAGATCACCCGCCATGGGTAAGTAATGCCGCGCAGACCAAACGGATGACCGGACCGTTCGGTTAAACAGAGCGACAGGCCGATCCGTCTACCGAATATGAAAATTTATGGACGGTCAGCAGAAGCACTTATACGGCGCTCTAGCTGGAAACTTCCGGCAATCTTCAGCAAAATTTATGGAACGGCGTAAGTATTCTAGGTAACAAGGAAGTTCGCCTTAGCAACTACGCGTAAATGGAAAACTTTTTGATATCAAAGCTCTAAGTGTTCGTAAATGCGCTATGCGTATAAGGCTGTGGAGGTAAACAGTTTAATCAAAAGGGTTCCACGTCCATTACGAGTCCTATGTCAAACTCTCTGACGGTGGACCGGCGGTAATGATATGGAGGCTTACGGCGGCTATTTCAGTCCAAAGTGTCCTTAGAGTGCTTTAAAAGTCTAAGCAGCACTGTGGCTGTCGGGAGACCCGCCACCAGTGCTGCGATGTATGAATAAACATTAGCCACATTCGAGACCTTGGGGATAGAGGAAATGATCCCGGTTACCTACGCTGAGAAGACGAACCGCTCACGATAGTCCAGTGTCCAGTTGGGCAAACACAGCTCGCTGCATCTAACACCAAAAAGTACCGAAGCATCTCAGGATCCCCCAGAATGAAAGAATGAAAAATGAAAAGTTTGCAGAATGAGATTAGCTCTGCAAGCATTGTCTGATACTAGATAACGGATGGAGGCAGCTACATCAGCACTCCGGAGTCTGGAAACCGTGAGGGAGCCGCAGCGGAGTGTGTGTCAGAAATGGCTGGGGGTAAATATCAGCCAAAGCTGATGGTAAATGCTCAACGAGACGTTAGAAACAACACACGGCGCACGGGTACCCACCGTAAAAACACGCCCTAATTCGCATACCGATAGAACCATGTTTATCCAAATTAAATCTGCAGGCATCGCAAGCCATCAAATTAGCACGATCCCGGTGAGCCTGCACGGTAAAACGCCGGGCGGCACATAACCATAGCGATATATCACTGGATATAAGACTCCATCTGCCCGGGCCAAATCGGGCCGGCCCGAGCCCCGCTCTTTATGGAGACTTTACTGCGTCCGCTAATGTCATAAAGCACGGCTGGATGCTGGTAACATATGAATGCACTGCCGACTTTGCAGAATGGCGCCATCAGATTTGAGGGCTCATCCACAGATCGCAGTGCCCGGAACGGTGGGCTCAAACTTTACAGAGTTGATTAGCTGGAAGGTCTTCAGAAGTTCGTAACTAATGATAGCCGACGCCTTAGCACCCGGCGTTTAGCATTATTCAGCACACCGGAAACGATGGGATAGATAGGCGAGACTTGGAGATGACCTGCCACTTCATCACGTTTGGTGCTTCATCAGCAATGACAACTCTGCAGCGAGCGACGACACACGCTACAGCGGGCCTGACGTCCCACTAATTCAACCAGCACGTCCGTCCATTCATCTGCTATATCATTTACTTAAACCGCTGCAGTTGATGGTTTCTTCCTCACTATGCCTCTCGTTACCCTGATCAGTCCCGCTCCTGAAACGGTGGTGCTAGACGGTCCGAAAACTAAGTCACAGCCCCTGCGGTCAGCCTCAGGTCACGGTGGTCGCCCCGACCTCCCCCGGGGCGGTGTGTGGCCCTCAGGGTGACAGTAAACTGCCGACAGCGGGCGAGCCACGCCAGTCGAACACTCACTGAAAGCAGCAGACCGAAACGATCACCACACCTAATCGGCTGCTGCCGCCCCAGATACCATGTCACAGTATGACGGTTAGCAGAGAAGAAATCAGCGCGAAGTGATCATATGCCCTGCGGCGCATCTACGGCGGAATACGACAGTTTTTAGATTACTTCTATGGATGTAGGTAATTTAGTTCCAGGTCCGTAGAGATCAGCTGGGTCTCGCTTTATGTCTCCGCGGGTTAGTTGACCGGCTATATACTCGAACACGACACCTGGTCACCCGACTGCTGACATAGCGGGGCGTCAGTATACAGCCAGCGTCATATCCGTTCGACAGTGCTGAGTCGTGGTGCTGCAAGCGTCGGCGCGGCCAATTAACCGATATCGCTCACACAGGCTGACCGGTGGTCGAAACCGTGCCGAAGCCAGCGGCCCCGGCCCCCGCCGAAGTTAGTTGGTAGCACTGCTGCTCCACGGCGTACATTTCCTACCAGCCCATAGGGTTTACATGTTAAATGGCCTGTTTTCGGCGAGCGATATCTCGATCAACCTTTGAAGGAATCAATGGTTCTTAGTCTCAAATGATAGATCGATGAATTTTCTTTCGACAATTCCTCTACCATTTTTCACGAAACCCAGCCGATCTTCTACGGCGTACAGGGTAAAGATTTCTCTGCACGCCAGCACCCGCGATCCGCCTCTCCGATCGTCGGCGCGCGGTCCTCGGTAGCGCAGTCGGTAGCGTATCGGGCTACGGATCCGAGGGTCGTGAGTTCGAATCCTGGGAGCGCCGCGTGATTTTGGCTAGAATTGAATGATGTAGATTCTTGAATGTTTGCATAATCAATTATTAATAACTAATTTAATATATCTGTCCACTAATCGGCCCCTAAAACCTGTTATTAAAGAAATTTAAAAAATGAATGTCACGTGCGCGTCACGACTGCCAACCATAAGCGCTACCATATTCTAGTTTGAACTAACTTTTTGCTAGTCCCGACCACATATAGTAGGTTTTCTAGTAGTTATACTAGAAATTCCTACCAAAGTTCGTCCTACCCTTCACTCAATATACCCTGAGCGGCCCAGCGTTACGCAAGTGATCGTGTAGTAATCATAACGGTCAACCGTACTCCAAACGGTGGTCAGCAATAGGTCTGAAGCAATCTGGCCGTATACTACTCTTGCAGCGTTTATTTGATAGACAAGCGGCCATTGCAATGCACATTGCGCAGCGCCCAAGGACCGCACGTCTGAAACAAGCAATGTAATATCAGCGCCGCACTCGTGTCGCAGCCGAAATAATACGGCCACGTTGCACATCTAATTTACTGGCCAACATTTATCTTCCTCCAGCAGTCGAGGGCGATGTGGCGGCACACCCGAGTCAACTGTCTCCCCGGGAGCACGTCACTCGTGGCAGCCACGAGCGCGCGCGCCATCAAAATAAAGCGGCTCGTCGGGCCGCGGCTTTATGAGCGGCACGTCGCAGCCGGCGCTATTGGACGGAGCGGGGGACTGTGACTGAGGACGAGAGGCCAAGAGGCGCTATTGCACCGAGCCGGTGACTCTGAACGTGGCGGCCGAGCGGCGCGGAAGTCGACGAGACAGTGCAGGAAGGGGTCGACAGAGTAGGGCGGGGTGACTTGAGAAGTTAGGGGAGCTGCGGCGGGCAGGTTGATTAGAACTGGCCCGATATGCTTTATGACAAAATGTTTGGAATGTAAAAAAAAAACACTATGGCCAACATTACCATTGTTGCACAGATTAGATGCCATCCTGATTTAAGCCAACAAGTACAAAATAAAGCATAAAAAGGGCAAGGACATTATAAACCATTAATCAACAAATAGAAGCCATCCGATTTTCGTCATCTCGCCCATCGCGAAACTCCTGGGAATCACGTTCTACAACCCATTCACACAGCTGGTCGCAACTCGCAAATGATCCATTCCCACACTAAACCCACCGCGCTCAGACGGCGTCACGCCGGCGCCCGCCCCGCCACCTGCTTCGCAATTGGCACTCATGAGTGAAACAGAACCGTGCGAATCCGCGGAGCGCACGGGAGCGGCTGCCGCGGCTCCCGGCCGCGGTGACGGCAGCAGACGCTCCCACGGGCACCCCAGTCACACCGCACGCGTACACTGCGCCTGAGGCGGGGAGTGGGTGCCGACCGGGCCATGACGCCCCGTGCGAGCGCCGCTGGCCGCTCACTCCGAGTGTGCCGCGGGCCGTCAGAGGCCTGAGGCGACGGCGGCTGATGAAATCGCCTGTCGTGACGGAGTGGCAGAGAAGACCACTACCGCTACCAGCTACCACATGCATACCAGTGGGCACCACGGCGCCACCTGCCTGCCTGTGGCCGGACGCCCACCACAAACCGCCACCGAGCCGTGGTTCGGGCCGCGGGGAGCCTCGGGGCCGCTTTCCAGCGCTCCGCCGCCGCAGTCAGCCGTTGCCCGCGGCGGCAGCCATCCCCGGAGGGGAATTACCCATGCATAACCTGCTCGACGGCCCGCATTGGGATGGGAACAGCAACAGAGAATGTGAGGCGGCGGTGCGGCGACGCGGGTCCGGCGAGCGCTCTGAAGTCGAGCGCGCGCGCTGGTAAAACATGCGAGAGCTGCGCGCCCCCATCGATCGGCTCAGAGCTGGGGAGGGCGGCTCGGCGGCGGGGCGGCGGCGGGGGCGGGGGCGGCTGTCCACTGCAGCCGCGCCGGCGGGCGGGCAGCGCGGCAGCCAGCCGACAGCGACACACGACAGCAGCCGCACAAACACCGAGACCGGCCAATGAGCGCCAGTCGGGGCAATCAGCGCCCGCCCGGCCCAGCCACCCAGGCCACCGGCGGCGGAGATTGCAGCGGCCGACACACCCGCTAGTCGACCGGCAGACGGCACAGCTTTATTTCCAGCAACGCAAATAAACCTGCCGCGCCAGCGACGATAACCGTCACTTCAAAGACACAGCCAGTCGGCGTGAGTCAACGTCGGGCGGCGATGCCGCGTCTCCGCCAGCCAAATCCCACCACGTCTCCCGTCGAGCGTCGCTGACGGCGGTGGCGGTGATCATCGACGGAGGTCCCGACGGCACGCCGCCGCGCCGCCGCCCGACGAGCGCCATAGATCGCCGCCGAACGAGCCGTCGGCCCGGATTGCCGGCGCTATTTCACGCATCTATCGCCGGCCGGGGTCGATCAACAGACGGGGCGGGGAGAAATGGGCAGAGGGGAGTTGGCGAGATCCGCGGAGATGCCGGGGAGGTCCCGCACCCCGCACACGTCGACGACACTGACGGAGAGGCTGTCGGTGCCATTCCGTCGTCAGATCCGGTCGCTTAGATTGGTGCTCTGTCGCCGTCCGTTTTCTTTTCTAATTCTACCACACCATTAGAGGCCTTGAGTTTTCGAGCCTTCCAAATGACTGGACAGTGTCGTGACCTAGCCGGATGAACCCGGACCTGAGGCTCCAAAATATCATCGTGGCCAGAGCCCGTCTACGTCCCACCGGCACCACAGTCCACAAAGAAGGCACGCTCCCTTGCCGGTCGATAGGTGGCTGTAAGCCTTCAAGGGGCGCCACGGTTCCGCCACCCCTTTCGGCTTACCAGACCAGCCCCACCGAAACGACCTCTTCCGCTACCGGCGCTACCGACTCCCCAAGACGTCGCTCAGTCTCAGCGCAGCCTCCGCGGAGTCTCTCCGCAGGGGAGTGGGCGGCAGCGGCCAATCTGTCCTGACAGCTGCGAGACAGACGCCCAGTGACCCGGACAACCCTTCCCAGCCGGTAGCCGTCAGAGCCGATCGCGGAACTGCCAGGACTGGACACTGGACAGTGCTGGACCGCCCAGCAACCGAACAAACCATTCCAGCGGGTAGCTGTCGGAGCTGACCGCGAGGCTGCGGGAACTGACCGGCGCCGGACCGGCCAAACCAACCCAGCTGTCGGTGCCGACCGCGGAACCGTCAGGAGCTGGGCGGCCGGCCGACTGACCGGCCGACGCGATAAGACGCCGGCGCCGCGGGCTCCATGGCAGCGGCCGTCTGTGGATCTCCGTCACCGTATCTGCCGCGGACAATGGAGCGGCCATTCCATCTGCCGTCCCCGGTGCCCGGCCCGTCGTCCGTCGCCGACCTCTCCCCGTGGTCGCCGCTATCGCCGCCATCGTCACCGCCACATAGCGGACCCGGCGGCTGCTGCCAGCCGCCGCCCCGGCCGCAATTCCACTCGGGTACCGCGGCGTAAATGGCGCAAATGGGGCAAACAGCGCCGGCCGAATCAGCGCGCACAATGGAGCACGCCTGGCGTGCCGAAACACTATTGGATTGGGAAATGGGAGGGGCGCCGCCGGCGGCGACAGCATTGTCCACTGTGTCTAGAGGTCTGCCCGACCAAGAAATAGCAGCATGCTACGGCGGCGTACAAAGCGGTAAACAAGACGCGGCGGCACGACCGCCCTGGAGTGATGGCAGCGACTCTATCTTCCGCGCTGCGCAATGGAAGACCGGCAAACACTGCCATATATCGGGAACATTGCAGTGCAGCGACGTACGGGCTGCCAGCGCATACCCAGAGGAGATTCGAACTGTGATACATCGCAGTGTTGTTCCCGGTATGACTTTATTCGTTCATCCATCAGATTTGTGCGGTGTTCACCTGATGCAATACTCGCAAAACAACACAATCATATACTTTCAGTGCAATCTAGTCTCGTACCCTCTCAATGTCAACTTTCGCCCACATAAAGTAACTGCCTCCTGGTAATGCGAGCGGCAGTGAATGACATCGCAAAGGCATGAAACTACTGTGCCACATAGACTACGGCCTACGAGCCAATACCGAACGCAAACACACCTGTGAGCCTAGCCAGAGCCAGCGGCGCGGGCGGCGCACCTAACCAAGTTTGGCCGCCTGCGTCACGACCCTGCAGCGCGCCGGACTTGTTTTTGCAGCGCGCGGCAATAGCGGGTCGGCGGACCCACCGACGCGCGGCTCCATACAGGCATTCAGCTCGCGACTGTGCGGGCGGCGGTCACGGGCCGGCCGCCGGCGCCGAATCGATGCCCGTTCCGCGGCGGCCGCCGGGATCGCGCCGGTAGTTGGAGGCCGACATTGACGACAGTCAGGTCAAATGGAGCCCAATCGCGGCACCGTTCCCCGAGATGGCCTCTCAGAGGCGTCCCGGGCTGCCGAGAATGGTTACCATCCAGCCCGCGCCGTAACGGCTCCGCCAAAACCCAATCACACTGTATTGATGCTGTTGGTTGAAACGGTAACCGACGACGGAACAACACTAGGTGAAAGGCCACTAAACCCAACCAGGCAGCCGCTATGGGGTCCATCGAGAGCGTCCTCTATCGTCTAAAACGGCACCGACTGGACCGTGGACGTTGACTGGACGTGGCCCACCAACAGAGCCGACCTGGGGAAGCTACGAAGTAAGGAACGAAGTCCGTTCTGTGGGTGGCTCACCCATTCATCAAGACATCTAAAGGCAATGTCTGTTGGTGCTTGTCAGCTTTTAAAAGAGCGAAAAATGGTAGGAGACTCCTCAGAGGAACGAAGGACAGCCACAGCCAGCAAAGCCATCACCACTGCCGTCGCTGAAGACTCAGCCATCTGAAACCTCCCCGGCTATAACTAGCGTTTCCAGAAAATGGCAAACCGATTACACGACCACCAAATTTCCGAGAAGTGGCCGATGGCATGACCAAGATTTGTCCAAGATTTGTCAAAGCTCCTTGTCGGTCTGAGAGGACCGCGAAACCAATTACAAAATAGCACGCTCCGCCGGCCACAGCTGTCGGCCGGGGCCAGATTTGAGGCGACTGACGTCAGAGCAGACTCATTGAGAGAACGGCCGCCGCTGCCACACGGATAAAACAATACAAGGTCGTCAAGTGCACGGGGCCGATCTGAAACCACCACCCTCATGTAATCAACACAAGGAAATCAAAGTCCACTGGCAGAGGGAATATAAGAAGAAGGATATATCAGTCGGTCGTCCTAGAATTAGGGGACGAGCGGCGCCGGACTGGCAGCTAGGGGACCGTGTCCGCGCGACCAGGGACCATTACGGGCAGCAGCAGTAGCAGTAGGGGGAGCGTCAGCTGTCGCCGCCGTCTGCCCGCACCAATATCGGACCGATTGGACGACGGGTGTGCGTCCCACGGCACCAACTGTACCGAATCTGAGGAGCCAGCGCCGAGGGCGGCCGTTCCTAGTGCGCTGCATTAGCTGACATGGCCCTTTCCTTGTTGTACATACTACCTGCTGAATGGTGATACGTGCGGTTCCTGGTGATAATCTAGAGAAAAGACATCCAAAAAGCACATTCGGTAAAAAAAAAAACGCAGTACCTCATATTGCTACACTGATACCACAGAGGTCAGCGAATACCACACTTCACAGGGTAAATACCATCCGCACCACATTCGCTCAAAACTCCGGCAAAGAAGGCCCATTTGCCGTGCCGGCGGTGTGGCCAGCGACCTGAGAACAATCTGTGTCGGATCACGGCCCCCCGTGGGCCGTCCATAACCACCGGCCGGCGCGCGGGCCTCGGCACAACTTCGCCAACGGCGCAGTAACCAGCTCGTACGCCGGCGGGCTCCTGCGGCCGCTCACAGCCGCTAAATGGAGGCTCCTTTTAGTAGCGGCGGCGGCGGGAGCACGGCTGGAGCACGGCTAGAGCACGGATGGAGTACGACTGGATCAGCTACGACCGGCCGACGCCGGCCAGCGGGCCACAAACCTCACGGCCTCGGACCTAAGAAACTGAGGAGGCGAGAATGTCTATCTTTACCCTTTTTAGTCCTGAGTGTTTTGCCCGCGTTTTCCAGGCTCAAGGCATCTTCACTAGCATAGGTAAGCAGGCATGGGTGTAACTTTGTATACTTTCGAGGTCCCATGTGGGACCCCAATGCGAACATTTGGGACCCCAATTGTCATTTTGGGACCCCAATAGTGGAGGCCCCCGAGACGCACCAGCCACTACAAATGGAGGTCCGATGTTCATATAGAAGGTTCTCTGTATAAATAGGAGGCCCCTTAGATAAATAGGAGGCCCTGTTGGACATATGGGAGGCCCTCTGGACAAATAGGAGGCCCCCTGAACAAGTAGGAGGCCCCCTGAACAAGTAGGAGGCCCCCCGGAAAACAGGAGGCCCCCTGGAGAAATAGGAGGCTCTCTGGACAAGCAGGAGGCCTCCTGGACAAATAAGAGGCCCCTAGACAAATAGGAGGCCCTCTGTACAAATAAGAAGCTCTCTGAACAAATAGGAGGCCCCATGGACAAGTCAGAGGCCCTCTGTACAAATAGGAGGCCCCCTGCAAAAATAGGAGGCCCCCTGGACAAATAGGAGACCCTAGACCTAGACAAACAGGAGGCCCCTTTCACAAAAGGAGCCCTGGACAAAAAGAAGGCCCCTTTCACAAAAGGAGGCCCCCTGGACAATTAGGAGGCCCCCTGGACAAATAGGAGGCCCCCTGGACGAATAGAAGGCCCCTGGATAAATAGGAGGCCCCCTGAACAAGAAGGAGGCCCCCTGGATAAAGAGGAGGCCCCCTAAAAATAGGAGCCCTCTAGATAATAGGAGGCCGCTTGGAGAATAGGAGGCTTCTTTAACCAAAAGGAGGCCCCCTGGACAAATAGGAGGCCCCCTGAACAAGTAGGAGGCCCGTTGGACAAATAAGAGACCTCTTGGACAAATAGGAGGCCCCCTAGAAAAATAGCAGGCCCCTTGAACAAATAGGAGGCCCCCTGGACAAATAGGAGGCCCCCTGTACAAATAGGGGACCTCTTGAACAAAAAGGAGGTCCCATGGACAAGTAGGAGCTAGAGGCCCTCTGTACGAATAAGAGGCCCCCTGGACAAGCAGAAGGCTCCCTAAACAAAAAGGAGGCCCTTCAAAAAAGGAGGCCCCTGGACAAGTAGGAGACCCCTGCACTAATATGAGACCCCTGTTCGAATAAAAGACCCCTGGATAAATTGGAGGCCCCTGGACAAATAGGAGGCCCCTGAACACGTAGGAGGCCCCCTTGATAAAGAGCAAGCCCCTGGAAAATAGAAGCCCCTGGATAAATGGGGACCTTCTGGAGAAACAGGAGACCTCCTGGACAAATAGGAGGCCCCCCAGACGAATAGGAGGCCCCCTGGACAAATAGAAGGCTCGCTAAACAAAAAGGAGGCCCTTCAAAAAAGGAGGCCCCTGGACAAGTAGGAGACCCCTGCACAAATATGAGACCCCTGGTCGAATAAAAGACCTCTGGATAAATAGGAGGCCCCCTAGACAAATAGGAGGCCCTCTGTAACAGTAGGAGGTTCTCTGTACGTACAAATAGGAGAACGGCGCTCGACCTGTAGAAGCTCAGCTGTATGTACAAAAAGGAGGCTCTCTGTGCAAGTAGTCGAAGTAGGAGGCTCTCTGTACTGTACCTACAAATAAAAGGCTCCCTGGGCAACTTAGATGCTACACAAATCTGAGGTCACCTATATAAAGCGGGACTCTGTTGGAGTACCTGTTTGAATAAATTATTGTCCTGATATTCAAATTATTTAATCCTCGCCCGCACATGGGGGGGGGGGGGGGGCAGTGGTTGTCACTCCCCCCCAAGGTAGTTTTTTCTGCTCTGCGCTCAACATTTTGATTGCTAGAAGCCGGATGTTTCGTATAGCTGCTTCTCTATCCTTTCTTAGCGTCCACTGAAAATTTCAAGTTTCTGTGGTTTTTTGGTTTCGGAGATACTGATATGACCTTATTCTTCAGGTGATGTCATAGCCCAAATGACAAATACCCAATACCTATCTTGCGTTGGCTATGGGTCTTGTGAGCTTTTGACACTTTGATTTCGGCCTTTTTGCCAGTCTTACCTCCCACCTATCATGGAACATGTTGTTCGATGATGTAGAGATGCCAGGGTCAGGGTCAAGGTCAACCTAGGTCGTCTAAAATATTGCGTTTTAGGCAAGTTGAATTTACTTTCGTGAAGTTTCATTGACTGTATTTTTGGTAAAAGCTTCTCAGTTCATGATCTCATGTAATATGGACACATTCACAATCGGTGCAAACATCAGTATACACACAGACACGCACAGACATACAAACATATATCATTGACCTTGACCTAACTTGACCTGAAATGACCACAGCCAGCAAAAACCTAGTCGGATAGTGTGACAAAGAGGTTCTAGCTGGCTTGGCACCACAATACGGCAGCGTCATCGGTATATGATGAGCAGCACACGTGATATTCCAACGGGCAACGGTGAGCCCAAACAGCAACATTCTTTAGTTTGATCTGACCTGGAAGGTCAATGACTGATAATATATGATGAGATGATGATGATGAGAGATGATGAGAATGATGAGATAAAATTTGGTATCATTGGATTCGTCTCTTCCCAAAGAATCTGTTGCTCTTGACCGCGAAGCTTAAAATCTTGTAAGAAAAAATTGTGGTGATGTAGAATAAAATACCTACACAAGCAGCGGACCAACCCATCATATACCGATGACGCTACCGTATTAGTGCCAAGCCAGCTAGAACAGCTCTTTGTCACACTATCCGACTAATTTGCTGGCTGTGGTCATTTCATGTCAAGTTAGGTCAAGGTCAATGATATGTGTTTGTATGCCTGTGTATGTCTGTGTATGTACTGATGTGTGCACAGATTGGTTTGTGTTTCCCTATTACATGATATCATGAACTGAGAAGCTTTTACTAAACATGCAGTCAAAGAAACTTCACGAAAAGTAAATTCAGCTTGTCTAAAACGCAATAGTTTTAGATGACCTAGGTTGACCTTGACCCTGACCCTGACATCTGTACATCGCAAAACAACATGTTCAATGATAGGTGGGAGGTAAGACTGGCAAAAAAAGCCGAAATCAGGGTGTCAAAAACTCACAAGGCCCATAGCCAACGCAAGATATTGGGTATTCGTTATTTAGGGCATGACATGACCTGAAGAACAAGGTCATATCTCCAAACCCAAAAGCCACAGAAACTTGAAATTTTCAATAGACGCTGAGAAAAGATAGAAAAGCAGTTATACAAAAAAATCAGGTTTCTACCTTTAAAAATGTTCAGTGTAGAGCAGATAAACTAAATTGGGGGTGGCAACCATCCCCCCAGGTGCGGGCGAGGGTTAACCCTCACACTTTCTGGGGTCGACTAGATTCGTTGTGCAATGCTGTGCCGTTAAATTATTTTTTTTCTATAATAAAGGCATTTTGTTTTATTGTCGAAATTGAAAAAGCCAGAAATTTTCGTCGATTTCGGACGCCGCGGGGGATATTTACATACAATGTCACCCTGCTGGCCTGGATCCACCAGTAGGGTCAGGTGACCTACCATTTCTTTATTAAAACCCTCGCCGGCACAGGCCATTTTGCGTCCTTCGACGGCACAAGGGGGGTTGGTACGACCCCCCCTCGCGTTTGGCCCCTGATCGAGCTAGAGCTTCGCGGAAAAAAACGAGCGTGTTGCCCGTCACGAGACGAAGCCGATGATACCCAATTTTAAGGTCCTAAGTCATCGGGTGACCTTCCAGGTCAGGTCAATGACCCGAAAACCGGGAAAATCGGGACCTGTTAGAAAGTCGTAAATTGTGGCTGCTATGTGGTTTTCCGGGGTGCTGATCACGAATATCGTGTTAGTTTTGATCAGAGATGATGTCTTTAAGCATTTAGACCAGGTCGGGTCAGGTCAGGTCAGGTCAACCGGTAGGGGTTGCGACGGGTATTCGTAATACGTGTCAACCGCCTCTGACAGCTTCGTAACATGTTACGAAGGCACAAAAACTACTTCGTAAATGTTCAAATTGTTGCTAAATTCGAATTCCGCTCCAAAAACTAGCCTAGAAACATGTAAAACTCGAAAAAGTGAACCGAGGTCACCCGAGGTCACCAAAGGTCAATGACCTGACCTAACCTTCAGGTGAACTTGACACCCACCCTAATGTATGCGAGCGACATCAAATCACATGTTTGAACGTTTGAAACCACAAAAAGCTTGCAAACGCGCGGCTAATGTTAGCCGACATACGCCGAATCGCGATTCCGGCCAAACATGGTCTCGGAAAAGAGGTCACAGGTCATTGGGGTCAGGGTCATGAAATTTTCAGGGTAGGTGTAAAATTGATCAATGCGAGGGTACTGAAAGTTTCGTCGCGATCGGCCGCTTTTTACGCGAGTTATTCGCGAAAAACCTTAAGGGGGGTTGCATTACCCCCCCCCCCCCCCTGTGCCGGCGAGGGTTAATATTAAAAAAAATAGATCATGGCATCCGAGCTGTGACGAAAAATAAGTGACCTAAATCCGATGAGAAAACTGGATTTGGGGGTACCCTAAGTTTGGCTTCTGAGCCTCTGGTCCCCCAGTGAAAATTTCTTAGAGGAGGCCCTGGCGTGGTTCGTAAATTACCGCTTCCGCAATTGGAGGCCCCTAATTGCTTGGAGGCCCCCACTAAATGGAGGCCCCCTTGGACGTTTGGGACCCCAATGGTGATGTCAAAGTTTCACCCATGTAAGCAGGTTGTTTTTGAAAGACAGAGCGCACAACAAAGGGCTCAAGCTATAGAGTAGTGCGAACCATGGATAACTAACAGAGCATCACATTCTCTACAGTCTACGTCATCGCATTTCTGTTCCCTCTCCCCTACATCCACCGCTGATGATGTTCCAGATCATTCCACACTTCTCTGCTCACCTCTTTCATCTTTCATCCGCTCCCTACCTCTCCACCAGGCACCTCTCCACCCCATCCCTCCATCGACTGTGGCTCCCCTACCCCACAGCGCTCGCAGCCCGGCGACACGACGACGACGGCAGCGGCGCGACACCTCCCGCGGGATCCGGCCTGATTACCACCCGCGCGCCATCATCGCTCCCGTCAGGAGCCCTTTCACACCACCGTCGGCGCCGCCGCCGCGTGAGAGACCCATTTCCCGGCGCCGGCCATCCGTCTTGGACAGTGTCCTCGGCAAATTTGCCCACTTCCCGCGGGTCGCGCGGGGGTCAGAGAGCTGCGGTCGGGTTGGTCCGTGCCTGGGTGCCCGGGAGGCCGGGGTCGGGGCTGGGGCAGCTCAGGCGGACGCCGTTTCCCGCTAGGTCTGATGAGGGGCGGCGGTAGACGACCAGCGGTAACGAGCCGCGCCGAGGGGCGGTCGGAGAAGGCCAGCTGCAGTGTCACCAGGCTGGGAGAGGAGAGGACAGGAGAGGAGAGGAGAGGAGAGGAGAGGAGAGGAGAGGAGGAAAAAGGAGAGCGGAAAAAGAAAAAAGCAAGGAGAGAAGAGGAGATAAGGAGAGGAGAGAAGAGAGGAACGAGAACATAGCAGGGGATATTGCGCAGACAGCCTGCCTTGCCGCGATTGTTTTCTGCGAACAGCCGCGCTCGTTGGGCTGATGCGTGAGTGGAAAGGGACGAGTGGGGCCGATAAAGACGCTGGGTGCCGATAAAGACGCTGGTTCAATGGGAAGTCGGCGCTAATGAGGGCCGTCCGTCGGCGATCCTTTGAGCTCATCCTGACCGTCGACGTAATAAAGCTCGCTGAAGTGCGGTACTGGCCGCGCGGCCTGGCCATCAGAGATCAGAGGAGCGCGGGCAGGCGGCCCGGTCAGCGACCTCGGACACCCTGTCGAACAAGGCCGGGGCGCGGCACACCCGCCCGGCGCCCCGCCGTACGGAGACGTTCCATCGACCGCGCCGGCCGGTCCTTCCTGTGACCGGTGGCGGCGGAGGTACGAATTCCCGTGCGGTTCCCGGCGCCGACAGCCGGCAGCAGGCAGCCTCCAGATAGCCGCCAAGGACGTCCGTGAGGAGAGAGACCGGACTGGGTAGGTCAGGAGCAGAACAGATTCATAATTCAGGAAATGCAGCTGCTCTCCTTAATATATGATCTGCTAACTGCAGCAGCCCCAACGTAGAAGAAACCTCAAGTAATCTGACAAAAGTGTGAAGAGCTCCAAACAAGGATTTGTTGGCTGAGCTCCTACAAATTGCTTTCCGAGTAACAGCAGACAGCCATTTATCAGCCCCATCCACATAAAAACAGATGACGGCAAATAAAGCAAAACAAACGACACGAACAAATGGACCGCCTCTCAGCAACACGCCCTCTTGAGCTCGCCATTTGTCCGGGAGCCAGGTCGAGTGACCTCAAACCGCCGCGTGCACCTTCGCTCCTGTTGAGGCAGGCCCGTGTCTCCCACGTGTCACGTGTCACTCCCCGTGTCTCCCACGTATCACGTGTCGCGCGTCGGTCAGTGACACCCCATGTCAGTCGTGTTTGTCGGTGGCCACTCCCAGGCGGGGCACCCGGGCGTGACCAGAGAGGTGCGTGTCCACCCGTCCTTCCGGGCGCCGCCCCAGCGATCACAGTGCGCCCGCTATCACAGCACGCGGTCCAGCGATCACAGGACACAACCGCATGGGAACGGCGATCGGCGGTGAAGCGGCACAGTCGTCAGGCCGATCCGAGTCGGAACAGTCAGCGACTGACGAATGGAGGAAGACTGATGGCTCCCTGACCGGTGACTGATGGCTCCCTGACCGGTGACTGATGTCTCCCCAACTTACCACTGATTAGACTCGTCTATCAGTCTAACAGCGATCCGCCGATGGACTGACATGAGCTGACGGGCTTACCGGATGACAGACGGTCGCCGGACAGCCTGACAGCCTCATTTCCTTGGCTGCTCAGAGTTGCTGCCATCAGTACCAGCAGTTCCGCGTATAATGGACAATGTCGCCGCTGAGCGAACCGAGCCAGGGCCAGGATGTCAGACATGATCTGACATTTACGCGTAAATGCAAAATGAGACACATCCCGCGCACGAAAATCAGCTTATTTCCCGCAGCTTTTGTAGCATGACGGGCACTGGCTAAAACATTGGGTATTCATTCGACTGAGCCACAGCTCGGTTCTGTCTTTATGTGAGGTCCGTGGGACGCACAATATGATGGGGCGTATGGTGAGGGTGGACGATGGGGGCAGGGCGGGGGCGCTGACGGAGTCCATCAGCGTGATGGGACGTCGGCACGTGCCGGCCCACCGCCCACCGCAGACCGGCGGGGTGAGCCATTGCAGGTGGACATACGGTCAGAGCCGCGGCGTTCCAACGCGGCTGGCCACCGTCACGGCATCCCCCGATGGCAGGCGCAGCTGGGCCGGCGCCCAGGCGCGTCCACCGCCGCACAAAGGCTCTCCGTCGCCCGGGGATGGCGCGGTGACCGATGCACCACGCACCGCTCCCGGCAGCCGCAGCCTCCGCTGGGGAGACCATCTCGTCAGCTCAACCGGGCGTGGCGAGCTGGCGCGCTGCTCCTTCCGCGGTGCATCGCACAGACCAACTGTAGTTTAATTTAGGGCGGCTGAGTGGCTGGGCCACGGCTGAGCGGCCTCTGTTCGTCACCAGAGAGCGTTAATGATCCCAATTACCGCCTCTCTCCGTCGCTTGAGAGCGATATTGATTGCAGTTAACATCACTGCCAGAGTCTCGATTATTACGGTACAGAGCCAAACTGCCCCCAGCCAAACTGCTCTCTATCACCCTGGTGACTCAAACAGCGCGGCCGCACCAGAGCAGTAACCAGTGACTCCTCTAATCCACTGGCACAGGTCGCCGGCCTCTCCGTGCGGCCGCCCGTCTGCCGGGCGTGACCTGTGACCTGTGACCTGTGACCTCTCCGGCTGAGGCACGCGGCACGCGACACCGCTCTGTTCGGTCTGTGGGCCGGCCACAAAGGGTCAGCGGCCAGCTGATATCGACCAGCGCCCGCTCCGACGGACGGATGGAACATCACTGGTCGCTGCGGCTCTCAGCTTCAAAGACTCGGCACGAGTGCAGGGAGTGCTCTGTCCCAAAGGCGCAGTATTGGATACAGCAGCCGCTCAGTCCCACGTAAAGCAATTGTCATGCGTAGCGCAACTGCTTTGTTCCGGTATCACAGCTGCTCAAACCGAGTACCGCAGCCGCTTTGTCGACCCAGTACCGCGTACCGTAGCTGCTCACTGCTCTTTGCCCAGTCCCTGAGTACCACAGCTGATGATTCCTTAGTATCATTACTGTTCAGCTTTTCCCGAGAGTTTAGCGAGCCATCAGCGGACAAACTGTATTAGCGCAGCAAAAAGTAGGCGCGAACAACAGATAACCTGAAGATTCTGTTTTTGGACAATGGACAGTCTGGGATCATCAATATGATCAGCACACGATTCGACTCAATTGGGGTCCATTAGCAGGGTGGCGACTGGGGAGTGAGCAGAATATACGCCATTTTTTCTCACTCGGTAGAACATCTACATCGAGGAACGGACGACTGATTCAAGATGAAAAAGATTAATCTGCAGCCAAATACCTTCTCTGACAGTGCATTTCTAACGTTTGGCAGTAATCGAGATTCTCCCTCCCCAGTACGGTAGCCTGCGCCAAGAACCGGTTCGGACCGTATCTCTGAAGTGATGTGAAGAGGGGCGTGTCACCAAACCCGGTCCCAGAGAGATAAGCGCCGGGGGAGGGGGGAGGGCGTGTCTCTGGACCGGGACCGGAAGGGGCGTGTCTCCCGTCCAGGCGGGCCCCGCCCGGCCGGCCACCGGATGTCTTCGTTGGCGATCTGTTAGCCGTCCAGATGATCCTCGCTCGGCCAGCGCCGCCACCATCCCTGACCTCCGGAGCCAACAGTCGTCTCGGTGGCGGAGATTCGGAGCTACTCGTACCGCCCGTCTCGTTGAGATGAGCTAGGGCGGGAGGGGACGGTGGGATAGTGGGACGGTGGGCGGTGCTAAGGGCTCAGGAGCCAACGGTCACCCGTGTGAGATGAACAAAGGACAATGAGCGGTACCAGGAACTCAGGAACCAAATGTTGCTAGCAAGTCACCTCGGTAAGACGAGCGAAGGGCGATGAACCACGAGCGGTCTAAAACTCGGGTGTGAGTTCTAGGAGACGAGCTCTGAGCTATGAAATATGAGTCAGAATGGCGGCGGTAAGCGTGTCGCCTGATTCATTATGCACCGCCAGTGGAGGCGACGGCTCCGACTGGCGTCAGATCTGCCGGAACATTGCCATGTCGGCGCGGTAATAGCGCTTCACCGACACTTTAAGACCAGGGAGATCACCAGAGTGCCTTACAATAGAGTGCTGGAGAATCGGTTCGGCAGCGCTCACTGAACCAGTGGCTCCGTATGGGTGATAACTGTGACGGGTTTCAGTCATGCCGATCGGAAAGGCGTGGAGATCGGTCACGGTGAGTGGTGGAGATGATAGGTTTATGGGGCGCTGTGACCGCGCCAGCGCTCATCAGGTGGTATTCAGCGGTGACATGAGGTCTTCACGCGCCGCTCCTGTTCAGAAAGCGTGCAGCAGCCGCAGCCCACCGCACATAGCGAGCCACCGGGCTGGGACGGGGCGGAGACGGCTCCGCTCCGGTAATGTATTTCACACCCACACTGGCACTGAGCGGCGGCCGGGCCGGCGTCTCCGCCCGCTCCGCGCCCCGGCCGAACCCACACACACGGAGCGAAGGGCCGGCGCTCGGGTCCCACGCAGATACGGTAGTAAACAGATACTCGTCCTGCAGACACGGGCCCACCGTCCGCCGACTACCGGTCGATGGCTCAAGAGTGAGCCGCGCCGCGGAGCTGCTCTGAGCTGACCAGCTCTGTAAACCTATCGCGGCGTCCGGCTGCGATCGGCGGTGTCGGATTGCGGGCGATTGCCGCCCTCTCAGCGCAGAGCTGCCGCTCGATCCCGTCTGAGCCGCGGCCAACTGGCGATCGGCGCCCGAGGAGCGGCGAGCTGCCGCAGCTCGGCGATCAGCTCGGTCGGACGCGGCAGGCGCACCACCGCCCACACAGTCGGCAATGATAGTCACAGAGGAATGTCTCCTCTCCGCCAAGTGACTGACCGCCGTAAATTCCTGAACAGCAAGCAGTGTCAAACTGTCACGATGGGCACAGAAAGATGAAACGAAAAGACGAGGGACGACGTTACGGTGGTATAGAAACGCACGAGGATGTGGGCAGCGACATGGATGACGCTGGTAATATTCAACCTCGAAAAACGCATGTTGCCTACGCTAACTAATTGATCTAGAAAAGGGAACCCGGGGCGCAGTAACTGGGGACAACTATCCACAAAGTCCAGTGGCCCGGTTCGATGGCCCCTGGCTCAGTAACCATGTGACCCGGTGACCGTGAACAGAATCACCCCCGGTGCGTTCCAGTTGACATCGGTGCCTCAGTGACCGGTCCGGTGCCGGCCTTATTGTTATTGACCGACGAAACTAGTACCCAGCGCTAAAGGGGAGTGCAGAGCCCCACGGGCGACCCGTGGTGACAGCCAGACGCGTCCCGCCCACAGGCAGACCAGCGCCGACGGGCGGTGGCCGAGCAGCCCGCGGGCTGGCCAGAGCTGATGGGATTGCCGTGGCATTCGGCGGCGCCAACTAATCCAATGACGGTCGGGTGTTTTTGTGGTGCGCTTTTTGATGACGTTTTTGCCGCCCCAGCGGTTTCTGTCTGCGTTGATCACCCGAACCGACACGCGATGCACAAAACCTACGAGACGTATTCAACACACAGGTATCAAATGTGCCATGTAACCTCCGAGAAATCGATATCAGCTTAGAAAAAGCGACAATCGCGTTCCATTGAAATACGATCACACTGAGTATAAAAACGTGATTCTCAGGAATGCAATAGAACAGAGTCCAATAAGACAGCTCAGCTCTCCATAAATGACGCCTGCTCAATGATACACACCAAACACAATCAGCGGGAAACATCGGAGCGACTGTCATTGTCAGCCGGGCTCAATCTCCGCCGCGATCACAGATCGACGGACGCTCCGCCCGGGGGCCGGCCGGCGCTCCGCCCGGGGCTCAGAGCAGTGCTCCGCCCCAATCTCCAGTCGTCTCCTCCGAGCCCTCGGCGCACAACGAGCGCGCGCTCTACAAAAACAGCCATCCGCCCGGCGGCCGCCGTCAACAAGGAGCCATCGGCCGGTCGGGCGCCCATTACCCGCCGGGAAAAAGCGTGACCCTTGCCGCCGGCCGCCGACAGGCGCACGGGGAAGAGCGTCCACAGGCGCGCGGTGAGCGTTCAGCCCACAGCCGCGCTGTACCGGCGCGTGGCCTGTAAAGTCGCGTGGCCCGGCGCTGCGCCGCGTCCTGTTCGCCGGCCGCTCACATTCCGGCGCACGACACGACGCGCCCCGAACCAGTCGGCCTATTATGCAGGTGGGTCGGCACTGCGCAGCGGCCGGCCGCGCGGCGCACTCAAGGTCGGCGGCACGGCGCACGGCCGGCCCGCGCCGCCCGCGCGTCCATACGTCCCGAGCACGCCCGGTACGCCCGGTACGCCGCCTCCCACTGCTGACCATGTGCGGCGCCGGTCAGCGGCCGGACAGTTCACCAGGTGCAGACACACGGCTGACCGGGTGACCATTGTCACGCTCAGCGCAGTGGTATGACGGCTGCACCGCACGGCACGCGTCACAGCACGGGGGAGATACAGAGCGTGGTGCTCCGAAGTCCCGCACGCGGCGGGGACGAGGAAAAAGAAGTGAGAAGTCTGTGAGCGAGGATAAGTCCCAAAAGGAGTATGATCAAAGTACGATAATGCAGATGCAAATTACGAGCGATAACGACAGGATAGTAAGGGATTGGCAGGCTTCCGCATGCAAATAAAGAAACAGGTGTCAGTAAGAAAGACAGTGAACAGCAAAATATGCAGGGGCGGTCGCAGACTTGGAGTTTGGGGGGGGGGCCAACTTGGCAAAGGGGCCCCTGCGCTGACCCGGGGGGCCCGGTGCTAGAAGGGGCCCACGGGCGTAGTGCACGGGTGCAGAAATCCAGGCCATGGCCGGTGAAGCGGGGGGGGGGGGTAGGGAGCGGCACCCGAGCGGAGGCTAATTGCGAGCTCTGAGGATGTTCCATGTCGAAAAGGTACCGATAAGTGCATTTTAAAGCATTGATAATACCAATAACTCACGCAAATGTGAATGGACTACCGCAAAAGTAAAGACGGCTAACTTTGCCATTTTCTGAGATCATCGTGCTAAAACTTTTGACAGTGGGTCATCGGCACTGAACTCTATAATGTGGAATGCGCATCGGCCGCCAAATGGTGTCCAACGGTGCCGCCATGTTGCGCAGACCAGAAAGCGGCCGCCGCCTGTGCTGGGGAATAGGGAATTCGGGACCTCGATTTACGTTTGCGGTCGCTGCATCCGTTACGCTCAAGCTATGTGGACACGGAACCCGGCATCTTACGCAGAATTGAGTGGAGAACAAGATGAAATCCTAAAAAATCCTCAGCTACAAGGAACTAATACGTTAAACCCTTATAAGTCAATGGGGAAATATGAAAATTGCTATTTTGGCGCCGAGAATGATCTGAAACTATCTCAAGCATATAGAATCATGATTTCATGCACTTTTTGCAAGGTTCTATGCTTCATATTTGCATTGTTGCCCTTGCGTGACGTCATCTGTGACGTCACAAGGGTCACAATTTTTCTTCAATAACTCCCGATCAAATTGAGCTAGCGAGTCGGGAAAGCCACCAATGGACTCAGGAAGACCTGCCGAATAGAATGATATGCGACATGACCTCTTCCGACCAACTTCGTGACCTGGGGGTGCTGACCTGACCTTGACCTGAGGTCAACACCCTAAGTTGACCTGACCCGAACAAAAAGTATATCACTCGATGCGCCTGAGCTAGCTGAACACGATGATACCAAAATCGCGGCTCTACGGCCATTTTTGGCGAAGTTATTTACCAAAAAGCGAACCCATGCCTTAGATCACTTGACCTGACCTCAGAGGTCACCGGTTGACCTGAGACCCTTACAGCGGGTTCCTACCAGTCACTCTGCATTATACTTTGCCGCATACGACCACTTTACCGCTTAATTCTAGTTTAATTAGCGGTGCATTAGCGAGGTGGGTTCAATCAACCCCCTCGGCCGGGGCAAATGTAGGTCAGGCGAGTGAATTTGAGGAATTCTGAAGATACGATCGTGTTCCCCACTCAATTCTGCGTAAGATGCCGGGTTCCGTATCTACGTAACTTGAACGTAACGGATACGGCGGCCGCAAACGTAAATCGAGGTCCCGAATTCCCTATTCCTCAACACAGGCGGCAGCCGGTTTCTGGTCTGCGCAATCTGGCCGCCACCGTTAGACACTACGGCCAATAGGGTTGAAGCGGCATTGCTCCCCTGTAGTCATCGGTATCTGTTCACTGTTCAATCACACGTGTTCCGTTTCATTTTTGTTTTTTAGGTACTTGAGCACAAATGTAAGTTTTGAAGACCATTACAGTAGCAAATGCTTCGAAAGATGGATAGTGGGCAAAATATCCTAAATTTGTCGTGCTGCATGGAAAGTAGTGTTGCTGAGAAAAGGGAGTTTGTTCCAGATTATTGTGGATGCAGAATACATTGTCTGCACCCTATGCAGAATTATTGTTGGTGCAACTGCGCCCACTGCACCCATGGTTCCTACACTTACTTCGGCCCATCGATAGCGCTTCAGCGATACCTATCGCCTAGAGGCTGCAATGGGGCCCTTATAGTACGGTGTAAGACCCCCAGAGGCCGGCGTTGGATCCAAGGGTCAGCGAAGGGCCTCAAAGGCCCCAGGTAGGGCCCCAGAGGCTGATGTGGGCCTTCAAAGGCAAGTGCGTGACGTCCAAAGGTAAGGCTTGAGCCCCCAGAGAACATAATAGGGCCATCAGTGGCCGGTGTAGAGACCTCATAGGCCAGTTTTGGGCCCCCTCAGAGGCTAGTGTGGGGCCTCAGGTGTCGGTATGAGGCACTTAAAGACCGTTATGGGTCCTCAGAAACCGGCATCGATCCTTCAGAAGCCAGTACGGGGCCCTCAGAGGCACATAAGGGTCAGTTTGGGTCCCAGAGACAGAAATGGGACCATCAGAGGCCGGTGTGAGACCTTTAGAGGCTGTTTGGGTCCTTAGGGGCCAGTTTAGGGCCCTCAGAGACCAGTACAAGGCCTCCAAAGGGCAGTTTGAGACCATCAGAGACCGAATTGGGCACTCAAAGGCTAATCTAATGTGAGTCTTTACAGGCCAGCATGGAGCCCTCAGAGGTTAGCGTGGGGCCATAAAAGATCGACATGGGCCGGCGTTGGACCCCAGAGGCCAGTAGAGGGCCCTCAAAGGCCAAGATGGGCCCTCAGAGGCCGATAAAGGCCCTTAGAGGCCGGCATCAGGTCTTCAGAAGCCCGTGCGGGGCCCTCAGAGGCTAAGGTGGGTCCTTACATGACAGCACGGGCCCTCAGAAGTCAGTGTGGGGCCCTAAAAGATCGGCATGGGCCGGCGTTGGTCTCCAGAGGCCAACAGAAGGCCCTCAAAGGCCAATTTGGGCCCTCAGAAGCCGATGCTGACCCTTAGAGGCCGGCATCGGGTCTTCAGATTCCAGTGCGGGGGCCATCAGAGGCTAATGTGGGCCTTTACAGGCCAGCATGGGGCCCTCAAAGGTCAGAATGGGACCCTAAAAGACTGGCATTGGCCGGCGTTGGACCCCAGAGGCCAGCAGAGGGCCCTCAAAGACCAAGATGGGCCCTCAGAGTCCGATGCGAACCCTTAGAGGCCGTCATCGGGTCTTCAGAATCCAGTGCGGGGCCCATAGAGGCTAATGTGTGTCCTTTCAGGCCAGCATGGGGCCCTCAGGTCAATGTGGGGCCCTAAAAGACCGGTATGGGCCGGCGTTGGACCCCAGAGGCCAGCGGAGGGCCCTCAAAGGCCAAGATGGGCCCTCAGACGCCGATGCGGGCCCTGAGCTGCCGGCATTGGGTCTTCAGAATCCAGTGCGGGGGGCCCTTAGAGGCTATTGTGGGTCCTTTCAGACCAGCATGGGGCCCTTAGAGGTCAGTGTGGGGCCCTTAAAGGCCGGCATGGGCCGGCGTTGGACCCCGGAGACCAGCGGAGGGCCCTCAACGGCCAAGATGGGCCCCAGAGGCCGATGCGGGCTCTCAGAGGCCGACATCGGGTCTTCAGAATCCAGTGCGGGGCCCTCAGAGACACTTAAAGGTTAGTCTTGGGACTCGAGAGACAGAAATGAGGCCACCAGAGGCCGGTTGGGCCCCTGAGGCCGGTTTAGGGGCCCTCAAAGGCCAGTGGAGGGCCCTCAGAGGTCAATGTGGGTCCTCAGTGGTCAATGTGGACGCTTGACCGCCACTGAAGGGCCCTCAGAGGTCAGTGTAGGACCCTCAAAGACTGGTATGGGAGCTGTTAATGGCTGGCGTGGGTTTCTCGAGCCTCGTGACAATCGAATACGGGCCAGGGCCCCATACGGCCATGGGGGCCCATCGGTTGTTTGGGGGGGGGCCAAATGATATGATGGCCCCCCTGATTTGCCTTTGGGGGGGCCATGGCCCTGATGCCCCCCCCCCTGCGACCGCCACTGAAAATATGTGGTTCGTGGGTGACGGTCACGCGACATGAGAAATAAATGACAGATCTGGGCAGTAGCGAAAAGAAAGCAGAAGAGGAATCGGGCACATCTTCTGCTGCTGGTTTTGCATCAAAAGTATTGTATCTGATGTTCACACCACTACCAGCGGCATATTTGTGCCGAGCAGAACGCGGCGCAGGATTCACTGAGAGTGTAACACAATATCCTTGTTCCGGGATACAGGAACAGCCCGTGCGTCAACAGGATAAAGCGCTCTCTGTCTGCCGCGGATGTTGGCTGCCAAGACACGCCACATACCACCATACACCACGTGCCGGCTGGCTACCCTGGGCGCCGTCGGCACTCGGCCCTGGGTCCACGGAGAACCCGTGTATCCGATATGCTCCGTCAGGGCATCCATTAGATGATTTCACCAGCAGACGTTGCCCGAATCTGATACAGAGTCTCGTGTGGCAGCGTGGCATCTCCCGGGAGAAATCTGACGCTGGCTGAACGCCGGGCTGCAGGCGGCTCTCCGGTAGCATGCAGCGGCATTGGTAGCTCGGGTGAAACCCATAAGAGTGTGACCGACCTTCACGATCGCGGGCCACCGGGGTACGCGGAGAACCGGCGGCGCCGTGACCGGTGGACGCGCCGAGCACGACCCCGGCCCGCTCGTGAGCCTTTGTTGCCGGTCGGCCGGCGCAGCCACCGTCCACTGCCCTGCAGCGGAGCGCTGCCGACCCAGCCCCCACGCACCGGGCGGCGGGGGATGAGCAAACACGGTTCGACAGACCCGCTGATGAAACTGGAGCACGGCACGGCACGGCGCTGGGGAGCGATTGAGAGGAGGGCGCACCGGGGAACGAACAGAGGGTTACGCAACTTGGCTCGCAGCTCTCCTACGTATCTACAGGAATGCACAGGGACGACGTATATAGGAACTCAGAGAATTGACTGATACGAAGTCAACGGCTAATTTAGCAGACACCTAGATAATAAAATCAACACGACCAGTGCCCTGAACCGCCTGGTGCTCTGGATCACCAGCGGCAGCGGAGCGTTCAGCCCCGTACCAGCGATCCGGCCGGCCGCGGCCCCCCCCCCCCCCATCCCCTGGCTGCGGTTCTCGGAATGCCCCCTCCCATGCATTGCCCACCTGGGGCGCCAGCAGAGATAATGACCAGATAATGATAATGCTCAGCTGCGCGGCCGCCATTGTGATTGGGGCCGGCGCTACGACCAGCGGCGGGGGAATATTAGGAACAGCGGCGGGACACAGGGCACACGCCCGCCAGGGACCTGCACTTTGAGCGTTAGGATCACGGTTACTAAATATGGAAACACGTGAATAAATGAAGCTGATAGAGGTTATAAATTAATTTGCTCAACCTGAATGATGACGAGCGTAACAAAGCCACACACTGTCTTCCACAGACACCCGTTCTCCTCCGCCATACATACCTGTATCGGCTCGTTTGGCGGCGGCGGCGGCGGCCACGCGCAGTTTGTGGCCGCTCAGCAGGTCGGAGAACGACAGTGACGAGGCCACCAGCTGCCGACGCTGCTGGAAGCTCAGCTGGTCGTCGCTGAGCGCCCGCGTCGGCGGCGACGGGGCAGCGTCGGCCCCCGCCGCCGGGTAGTAGGCGCTGCTCACGCGCAGGGCCATGGCGGAGCGGGGACTCGGAGTCAGCTGGGACCGAGGCCTTCACCTGGCCGCCGGCTCTGAAGGACGGCCTTCGCCCCGGCCCGGTGGCCGAGCCTGGCGCCGCTGTATTTCCACTGGCCCCGGCGATTCGGCGAGGGCTCGACACCACTGGACCCTCGGCGGCCGGCGCTCGCTTCCTTTCACACCAGACGGCCAGACAGCCGGTATCGAGCCGATCGGAGCGGCGCGCTCGCCCGTCACTGGCACCGCTCGCTGTCAACACATCACCGCTCACACCAGCCGTCGAGCTCCGCTGATGGCGTCACATCACTGCACGTCACTCTGCACTGCGGGCATATAACGCGCGTGGCGCAGAAGGGCAACAGAATGAGCCGACGCAATCACTCTGCAGGTAAATTAGCCCCGCACGGGACTCACTCAGAACACTTCTGTTCCTCAAACCAGGATCACATCAGCGTCCCGTCACTTCTGAATCACGCAGCGACACAAACACCGTCACGTCACGTCACGCGCACAGCTGTGGCGCGTGCTGGCGGCGCGCCGGTGAGCGCTCGACTGACTGGGGCGGCTGGCGGCGGCCGGCCGGCGGAGGGCGGGCGGCGGAGGGCCCACCTGGCCGCCGCTGGCCGGGCCGGGCTCTGTAGTACGGTGCCGGCCGGGCCGCCCGCTGGAATGTGCCCGCGGCCGCCGTGGGCGTCACGCAACAGGCCGTCGGCGGCAGCGGCCGGCCGGCTGACCTATCACGCTCGGGACGAGCACGAGCTATCACGAGCTGTTCCGGCGCGCTGAGCGGTAAATCGGCGATAGAGCGGACGGCGGAGCTGGACCATCGGCGCCGTTTACCGTCCCATCAGACGGCCGCCCCTCCGCGGCGGCCTCCAAGGTCGCGCCGCGGTGCTCTCGGCGGGCTGCCGGTGCTCCTGTACGCAGTGGAGAGCGGTAGCTGGCCGCAGTGAAAGGCTCACCGCCGAGGGCCGGAGCCTCTCTCTGGGCCCGGCGGCCGGCCCGGTCCGGTCTGGGCGCCCAGTTTACTGCCGGCAGCAGCTCCAATCAGCGCAGAGGCTGCGTCAGCGCCGGCCGCCGCAGCCATTCAGCGCCAATTGGCCGACGTCGGCAGCGCCGGCCGACGACTCAAGTCGCGAACGGAGGAGACCGGGCGGCGACAAACAGCCAAACAAGCGGCCCAAGTGAGGACGATTGGTGACGGAGGCCGCCGGAGACGGCGGCCCCACAGAGCACACTTCAGCCACAGTCCGCCGGCATACAGCCGCAGTGAATGTCCTAGAGCACGCGAGCAATGGCGAATCAGGGTAATTTGAGCTCTGACCAGCGGGTACACAGGTGTCCACTACCCAGAACCAGTCCTTGTTTGTAGTACCTACCCTCCTGATAATTGACCTGTGCAAAATAGAAACTAAATGGCATGCAGAATTACAGAGTGGCGATGTCCAGATCACGGAAGACCAAAATCGTTTCAAATGTTGCATTTATTATCAGCAAATCTTGCGCAGTGCACAAATCGTGTCATATTCAACTATCTAACGTACCATCTTTTTATCAAACATTTTGGGAAGCCGCCCAATCTGATTCTTTCTCCACAACTCTGCTTACATTATCCCCCTACCCCGACGAGCCAGCCACCTGCGTCAGCAGAGGATTCCCTACCGACACAGCAGTGTGCGTCACGCTACGCACCTGACCTTTAGCCTGCCGGGGGAGGGGGAGGGGCGACCCCGGAAGGTCACGCGCTCCCGCCGACGACCGTAGACTGTCGTCTGAAGAAGCCCCGTCGGCTCCAGCCGCGCCCAAGGCTGCGGGAAGCCACTCCGCGCCGGTCGGGCTGGAGGGGTCACCGCAGAGAACCACGGGACCTCAGACAGAGACAGAGCGCGACCTCAGGCGGGAGGAAACGGCAGCAGAGACCAGAGACGAGAGGCTGTGACACGTGTGTGGGGGCTGACGAGTGAACCAACTTCTACAACAACTCCGGACGGGCGACAGAGCTCCCCATGAATACTGAATGCTCTTATAACCCTAACAGCCCCGCAGAGGCAACTCAAGTGACAGGAAGACGAAACACAATAGGATATTCGAGACAGCAAGACTGCTCAAAGACGAAAACAGAAAGCAGTGTCATGCATTACAACTGCCTAGGCTTGTCAGCAATGCTCTCAAGCTTTGCGTCTTTAGTGTCACCAGACAGACTTAAAATGCATCTTTAACCCACACATCATCTCAGCTACTTCCCAGTCACGCTCGTGCCGTGCTGTGAGGTGTGTACATTTCGCGGGCTCAGCAGCCGGTGACACGGCCAGCGCAGAGTTCCTGGGGCGGCTGGCACCGAGCCTCTCTGCCAGCGGTGGCACCGAGCCTCTCTGCCAGCGGCGCCAGCCTGCATGCGAATGCCGGCATCACTCGGGCGCCACGGCGCATACGTCTCCATTAATCTCGCCAAACTGACGCGGTGGCGGGGCCGGCAGGGGTGGCGTGGGAGGCATCGGCGACAGCCACTACCGGCAACTGGGTCGGCAGACAACAGCACCAGTCGCAGTCTGCATGCCTAAGGCGACTACCGGCTTGGCAAACGAAAACTGACGGGCCGTGGGCTGGGGTTTTGAGGGTCGGATCCTAAGGCGTATTACGATGTCGGAACCGAGCGCTTGCTGAAATATTTGCCGCCCATGCGTTGAGCAGCGTCAGTGAGCGCGTTGCAAACAGCCTTCTCCTGAGCTGGCGGCGGCCGCGGTGACCGCGGGGGCGGGAGTGGGGATGGGGCGGGGAGTCACCGCAGCCCATTACGGCGGCGGCGGCGGCACGTGCTCTCTACTCCGTGACCGCCCCGCCACTGCCGCTGCCGTCGTTACCGCTGCAATAGTGGCGGCCAGCGGAGCGGGGCGGGGCCGCGCCGACCGTGACCGGGTGAAAACACGGCGGGAAAAACGAGTAACGGGACGGGACACACGCCGGCGGCGAGCCACTGTCCGCTGCTCGTCCGCTCTGAGGGATGGCTCAACAAAACCCGCTCATCAAACTGAAGTTGTTTTCTGCTGGCTCTTTAGAGTTAAAAATCCAGCTCCATTTTGTGCTATTTTGAAGTATTCATAAATAATTGAGTCTGCGCGCAGTAGATCAATGAAAGTAATCTAAGAATAGCGCCGTAAACTGGGCTAAGTTGGCGTCCGGTGTTTACTGGGCTGGGAGCGACGCGCGGCGCTCGGCTAACTCGGTTCGCTCGGGTCCTGAGCTGGCCAACTCGACGGCCCCGTGGGAGCTCACTCGGAGCTCGTAAACGCGCGCACCGTACCGCACAACAGCCGGCCGCAGTCGACGGAACGGCGCCGGGGTTTTTACAGGCTGCTAAACGCCCGTCTGACTGCACTCCGACCATCAGCGGTGCAGCGATTTGGTCAGTGAGCACCAAAGGTTCGAATCACGCTGCATGGCGGCAGAGCGGGAGGGGGGGGGGGGGCGGTACGGGGTCGTGGATCCTTTTCAAGACATTGAAATAACTGCTACAGCAGTGTTTGCAAAGAAAATAACTTTTCCATTTCCATCAACCTCACTTCGTTCGCTAATGCCACGCAATACAGTCTAGCAAGAAAGTGCCAGGCAGAAGTAAAAAAAAAAAACTTACCGGATGCAAGAAAACAGTCACACTCCCACATAACTTCGGCGAAGTTATGTCAAAGAAAACTTGAAGATTGGAATCAACAGTAGGTAAACGGTGAATACCCACACAATCTCGAAAAACTTTCTGGCAGGCTGCCATTAGCATACAATGGAGAGCTAAATTAAAAAATCGAAAGTCATGCAACGATGGTTTAATCTAAAAATGAGCCCACTTCATTGCAAAAGCATCCCGACCAAAAGGGAATTCGCCATACTGTTTTACCGTTGCAGTGTGCATGTAATGTTATTGCACACAGACGACAAGCTGAGATTTACTCCTACAATTCATGAAAGTGAAGTGCATGCTTGTAAATTGCTTAGGTAAATGACTGATGGTGAGTTAAAACGCAACAGTAAATCCTACCCATTCAACATGGGATGAAATGTCGGGAAGCGCATTAAACTATCTTGAAACTAATGGGCACTAGTAGGCATGTCAGCAAAAACACTAAGAAACTCTGACCAGACGCCAAGACAATAATACTTGTAGCATGAAGCTTCGAATCGGGCATCACTATTCATCCAGTGACCAGTGTGACAAGACCAACCCGTCCAAGAGCTCGCCCGTGTCGACACCTATAACCCTCCGTTGCGCGCCCTCTGCCGTACCCGACCCCGACTCTCCACGGCCCGGTGACCGAGCCCACGTATCGACCGGTCCTCGGTCGGGCGACCATCGTTCATCTGACCACAGTCCGCGGGCACAGCTCTTCCACTCCGACCCGAGACGGCAGTCGGGTCAGCCACTCACCGCATTTACGACACAGTCAACCGCAACAAAGCGATACCGTCAAACGGCAATTTCACGGGCGAACGACACGGCTAGGATGGGAGGCTGCTCAGCGCTCAGCAGGCTGTAGGGGGATAAACAGGGCCCGACACACGGCCAATCGACAATCATATCCAGAATCTCGCCCGAAACTGAGGCATGATACTCAGCTAGCTTTCGTTTTAGGATGTTGTGAATGAGGCATGCGGTATGGTATCATGAAAACATATGCCAATACGAAAACAAGATAAGATATAAATGCACCATTGCTGTCCATGTCACATCACCTCCCCTAACAATTATTTCAGTGGCACGACCGCGACCGCGGCGGGAAGCTGACAGCGGCTGGTCTCCCCACCAGGACAGCCGTCAGCGCCTGGTCGGCCGACCGGGACAGCCGCATTCCGAGCACGCCCCGGCGGCGCGTGCCACCGCCACCACCGGGCCGAATTTGACACCCATCACGGCCGTGCATTCGGTATTGATCTGTGGCCGAGATGGCCTGTCGTCTAGTCTGGGCCGCCGGCCGGGTCGACGGGTCAGTGGGCTCCGCGTGGTCGCTGGGTGGGTGCAGCCCGGTAATAATTCACGGGCGCCGCCGCATCGAGCCGTTTGAGCCCCATTCGCCTGTCCGCGGGGAGGGAGATTGGCCCCGGGTCGCGTGACCACCGGGAGCTTTGGTTACGTGGCGTCGACAGCGTGTGGCGACAACCACAGGGAGCGGTTCAGCTACCGCCTGGTATAGTTCGTCCGTCGCCAACAGCGCGGGTACTCAGAGCTCCAGACCGAAATGCCGCTTTGATAGCGTCATGCCGATGCGCCTGCCGTCAGCATACCGCCAATGCTATAAGTAAGTCCTAGAGCACATCATCAGAACAAAACTCCTTTTATTTTCTCTAAATGGCCACGATTTTGCTGAAATACTTGTTTCGATGCCGCCAGTATTTCATAATGTCCAGGACATCCGAGGCGATTCAAGCGCTGCGATCTGCGCCCACCGAGTGAAGTATTGCGGCACAGCATAACTTCAGGAATCTACTACTAGCGTTATCTAGCGGCAGGCGAGGTAACTAGGCGTCGGCTCTCGATCGTTTGGGCCGCTTCCGAGTCACCCTTTCGACAGGCTTTGGCGGCTGAGCCTTACAGCTTTATGTAGGACGTCAACTATCAAAGAACGCCGTCTCTAGTTATTTCTAGATAGAACAACGGAGAGTGCGTTCCAATCTCATCATCAGTAATCGGATACTACGACTGCGACGCACCGACGCGGCGAATCTTCTCAAGATGGTGTGCGGTGAGCGAAATCAGCGAAGCAGGAGCCAACTCAATCGTCCCAGCAGAGGCAAGAAGCAGATTCGGAAGGATTTCAGTGACGTACATTGTGAATTATCACAAAAGGTGAAAATAACACCTAAAATCCATTTTAATTTGTACCGGCGAAGTCCATTGCAGGAGTCTAATATTGTCACAGGTCTACAGCTTTTTAGTTTTTAGGTTATTTCATTTCTCTTCACTCTTTCTGAAGACACGCCACCGGAGTCAGGATATCTGAATACCACGGGTGAGGAGCAACGGCTGCTGGTAAAGGACCGGGCGCTCAAAAAGTACGAAAATACGCACCGAATGGAAATGAGAAAATTACGGAGAGGCGCCTGCCAAAAGAACTCCTCTCATCAAGCCAGCCGAGCCTCACGCATGCAGCATACAGGTTCACTGAATCGCTTGCCAAAGAGCTCAAATAATTAATTTATGTTTATGAGGAGGACTGCTGCACTGCACCCTGCTCCATAGAAGGAGTTGCAGGATTGCAAGCCATTGTTTGAGAACATGAAGTAGTTATGTAATTTCAGAAATCTTCTCGTCGCTGTGCTACGCATACCATATCTGCAGAAAAGTAAGACCAAAAAGGTCGCCAAGTAACTGGATTACCTAATTAGATGTCAGACTGGTGGTGAACACGATGGTTGGCGAAGCAAGCATCTAAATGCACGAAGAGCTCCATAATGTAAAGATATCTGGCATGCGCCTAGTTATAATCTAATTATCTAACATAATTTATATGGTTTTCTAATAATTTTCAGTTATATCTTTTAACTCTAGTGATTTTTCCATATCAGCTAAGACTACGATGTCATTGTCAGGCTCAAGTGCAAAACCATATGAACCATAAAACTGCTATAAATCCGAAGCGTGCAACAGCCAGTCCTACCCCAAAGGACGCCCACGGCACACCATCTATCTTTCCATCCGAGTCTTCCGGGCGGCCCATTATTCAGTCGAGCCCGTGCCGTCGCACACAGGCGAGCCTTTGAAAGTGAGCCGGCGCCGGGCCTGTGTCGGTGCGCGTCGGCCGAGACCGGGCCACAAAGGCTGCGAAAGCCGCCGGGTGGGGGCTGTCGCGCCGGGCTGTCGCGGCGGAGGCAGCCAAACAAAACCAGACCGAGCGGCGGTCGGCGCCGGCCTCAGCCGCGCCCGGTTAGACACCTCTGCATGCAGGGGTACCGACACCCGCCGCCAGTCACTACGGAAAGGACGGGTGCCGACACCCGCCGTTAGCCGCAACCAGTCAGCACGACTAGCACGGATGCCAGACTCGTCTGCCTGCACCCGCCTCAGACCTCTGACACCTTTCCAGACAGGGGTGCCGACACCCAACGCCACTCAGCATGGAAAGCAGGAGTGGCCGCGCGACGGAACAGCCGCACATGTGACGGCATCCGGTACACCAGTGATGCCCACACACACACAGACCGCGACAGAACACAGACGTCTACGACAAACACTAACCAGATAACTTCACTGAGACGCAACCGAATAACGAACCGATTAAAGCAAATCAACAAAACAATGGAACGACAGCAACAAAGGTCAGCGGATGGGCAGGGAGCGATAAAATGCTAGCCATGCGGGAGTTCAGGCAGCATGACTGCAAGCAGACGGAAGACAGACGGCCATCAGTAGCGCAGATGGACGGGGGGAAACCAGCAGCGCGCGGACGGACGGACGGCCATGCGGACAGACAGCGGACGACCTGTCGGCGGGCGGAGAGCCGCGCCACTTACACTGGGAGGCGAAGAGCAGCTCGCCATCGCTGAGGCTGTGGCTGAGCATGGCTGACGGCGGCCGGCTCCACTCGGTCTCGGCGAACCCGCCGCACGGCGGGCTTTCTGAGAGGGCGGCCAGGGTGGCGCGCCCACCGGCCTGCGGCGAACACGGCGCACGGCGCGCCACTGGCGTCACACACAGAGGAAGCCGTACGGCCGCCACTGGCGCCGGACCGGCGACGGTAATGGTATTGGGAGGCGGCGGAACGGCGGTCTGCGGCGGCCCGCTCCCCGCCCCGCCCGATCGGGAGGGTGGGGAGCGGTCCCCACAGACCCACAGACACCTGACAGGCCACGGACGCGGTCTGGTCACCTGGGGAGACGCTCTGACACGCCTGACACAGACCTGACACCGGGGAATCTGTTAGAGAGATGAGACTAAGTTAGAGCATGCACTGCGCGGAAAATCACATAACAAAGGACGGAGATAACAGAGGGAACGCATATCAGGAACATGTGATCCCATGGGTCCAGACAAAGTTACGACAATTATCTTTTAGCGGTGATAAAATATTAGGACAATCAGCCTTATCGCGAGTCGGATGCGTTACCTACTGAAGAACTAACACCACATGTATCATCACCAGTCACCACTGACAGTCGAACCACAACAGCACACCCCCACACTTCACTTCTCACCACCACCAACAAACCATCACCAACCACCGCGACCACCAGCACCACCATCACCACCATTCCGACACGAGGCCCACCACCACACCCATCACCACACGGCACCGATGGTCTCCACTAACACCCACCCTCTGTACTCGTCTGGGGGCCGGCGGTACCCTCAGGACCGCCCACGGGCTGCGGCTCGCCATCCCCGCGCACGGGGTCAACCGACACTGGCTGGCAGTCCCCCCGCAGCTCGGAGAACAGGCCGGTGAGACTCGCCGTGACAGTTGGCGCGGCCGAGCGGCGGAGCTGGCGCGTCGCCCGCGCCGATTAACCCGGCGGACACGACGTCTGGGGACAGCCCGGACACGGACGGCCGCTCGGCAACAGACGGGGTGGGGCGGGGACTCGGTGATCGGAGGGAGGACGCGGTGAAAGGGGGAGGACCCGGTGACCTGCAACGTGCCCCTGCACAGTGATGCAAATGGGGTTCACGAGTGGCCATAAATACGAAAAAGGCCCAAAATTCAAGTTCACTTAATCGAATAAATCGTAATATGGTCAGTCAGGCAAAGGTTTGAGGTGTCTGAAAAAGTATGATTTTAATGTTATTGCCAAAACCGGCCTCGTGTAGGATTGTCAGAAGTCGAGACATTTTCGATGTCGTAAAATGACTGTCAGGTACTTGAAATTCAAGTGCCGCTAGCGTGCGTTCATATCATACAAACTGCAAAAATTATACATGAAAATGATCCCCGAAACCTGCTGCTTCTAATGCCACGTCATAAAAAGCCATATCTATTTTGGTTTGGCGGTGAGCTAACTATTTGTAATCATGTTGCAACCGCAGTTTTTTACCAAAAATATTTGCTTTCAATTCACCTACAGCACTTCACAGAGTGTGTGCCCGTTAGTGCACCATATCATAGCATTCCCTAATCATTTCTGAGTCGCATAGTGAAAGAATTAAGGCGCTAGCACAGGGCTGACCGGCGCTACAGAAGTTCTCGTCCGGCACGGTCGGGTGCCGCGGCGCAGCGGGCGGCCCGGGCGGCCGCGCCGCCGCGCCGCCCGGAGGACGCCGCGCGGCGGCACCCACCCGCCCACTGCGCGCCCACTGCGGCACCCGACCGCCCGGACAAAAACCTCTGTAGCGCCGGTCAGCCCTGTGCTAGCGCCTTAGGTCTTTCACGATGCGACTCAGAAATGATTAGGGAAGGCTATGGTATGGTGGACTAACGGGCACACACTGTGTTAAGTGCTGTAGGTGAAACGAAAGCATTTTTTTTTCTTAGTAAAAAAGCTGCGATTGCAACATGATGATATATAGTCAGATTACAGCCAAAGCGAATGAGATACGGCTTTTTGTGACCCAGCATTAGAAGCAGAAGGCTTTGGGGATCATTCCCATGCATATTTTTTTCAATTTGTACGAAATGAACGCAAACCAGCGGCGTTTGAACTTGCGAGTGTCTGACCGTCATTTTACGACCTAGAAAATGTCACGACTTCTGACAATTATACACGAGGCCGGTTTTGACAAAAACATGAAAACCATGTGATTTCAGATGCCCCAAACATTTGTCTACTCGGCCATATCGCAATCAACTCGATTTGGTAAACTTGACTTTTGGGTATTTATGGCCACTCGTGAGCCCCATTTGCATCACTGTGCCCTGTGACCGCAATGACCTCATGACCTGATAGCAGTGACCCGGTGACCAGCAGTGACCTGACGACCGACAATGTAAGCCGTCACTTCATCTAAACCCAATGGTAAGTTGGTTACCTCAGTGGCTGCCCTAGGAGACATAACGATGACAAAGAAATACAAGGGTCGGTTGGTAAGTGCTTCGGTACAACATTCCAAATTAAAATGGACCGAGAAACAAGTTGCCTTTGAATGCACCAACGCAAAACTTATCCACAAAAGAATGTCACACAGATTTAGCTAAGATTGAAGAAATAAAAATAATGCAAAAGAAAAAAACAGAACGAGAAAAGGGCCAAGGAACTAAAGCAACAAGCACAGTAATTTATGAAAATGCACCTTGAGGCAGAGTCGCGTACAATGAATATGATGTCTGACTTCCAGGCGACAAATATATCCCGTGGTCAAGCTATTAACTTTTCGGCCGCTCATTACTATATCTAATATTGGTGGAAAAGAGCAATAAGCAGTAATACCGTAGCCAGCCCGAGTCCGGCGAGCACATAGACGGTCTTATTGCTCCCTCCGGCGGCGCGCGCCCCTTATGATCGGTGCTAGGGACCCGCCTAGTTCCGTTCCGTAACTCCATACATCCTACTACCGGACTCGTGGTAAAATGGCAGCGGAAGCTGTGCTGAACTATGCTTCTGGCCAAGGCTGTTCCGTCGGCGTTGGGTAGAAAAAAAAAAACAGAGGGCAAAATATCCGAGCCACCGCGTCAGCCCGGTCGGGAGCGCGCGACGTAGGCTCAACGAGATCACAGGAGCTCGGGATAGAGCAGACGTCAGAAGCTTCCGGTAACGACCATAGGGAACCAGGGAAGCGATTGGATGACACTGCGAGCCAGCTGAAACCAGCTAATTCCAGAGAATACTTCATTGTCATTCCTGTTCGAGGCACTACTATAAAAATCATAGCGTTAGCAATCATTGGGAGACCAGTGTTGATATCTTTGAACCAGCAAGAAGATGTGGAACGAACCAGTAATGATCTGCCTAAGAATACGCGAAAGAAGCGAATGTGTGCAGTGAACGTAGATGAAAACACTTAATGAGGTTCATAATAGCTTTGCTCACACAGCACCAGTTTCAGTTATCGACCGCTGAGCCAGCATCTACCCAGGATAACCCGCCGTCTTCCAGCGGAGACGCCAGCCCAGCGTTTCTCCGTTTCCCTCCGGCCGCGCTCACGGGCCAACTATTTGTCGCTGAACGCTCATAATGGCCCCGGACAGCCGCTTCGTCTTACCAGCCGCGCCAATAACTTCTCCTGCATTCGGATGCGAGCCTAATTTCCAAAGTCCATTTCAGTTTGGCGAGCCCGACATCATTGCCAGTCGACCCTGGTCGCGGCAAATTTAGCGGGGATTTCCAGTTTCCTAAGCGAGTGTTGCCGCGGTGCGCCGGCGGTGGTTATGGCCGGGCTCAAACCAGGCATTTCATCAAAATTGCACCGCCGATGGATCGGGAATATGACACGGAATCATAGCGGGAACGAGCCCCGGCGCGCCGCCACCGGGCCGGGCCAGCGCTGAATGCCAATAAGAGTTCGCGGAATGCATTACAGGGCATGGCGACTGGAAACTGGATAAAGGGCAATGGCAGTGTCAGAGTAAACGTGACGCCCGAAACAGGCCATAGCGCTGCAGTTGGAGACCTCCAGCCATTAGCAACAGCAAAACACTCAGTGGAGGGCGGGATTTAAACCTAAAAAGGAAAGTTACAGCATTTAACGCTATTTCAAGCATCGTGTTCATCCTCGACACGAAATTGTGCAGTAAATTGGATAAACAAAGGTAAGCAGAAATCAGCCTACTACCGAGAACACCCATCTTCCTCCGGGAAGGCCGATCGGTGACTGGAGAGGGTAGGATCATCAGGTTACAGGACAAACACCATCGGACAAACACCCGCCACCGTTCGCCAAACACAATGTAACGTCATCCGATCACACAACACCCGTACACACCGAGACGATATCACACAGTCTGAGCCCAGACGAGCTGGGAGCCTGGATAGTGTCCTTCACACAATCACAGAACTACACATCAAACAGCATCTGAGCCCCGGACACTCGTCACAAACCTGCGCAGGCTCTGCCACACCACACAGCTAGCTCCTCCGGCCCCCGGCCAGCTTCCCGGCCCTTTGTAATTCGTCACAAAGCTGCGCAGCTCTGCCACACCACACAGCCAGCTCCCAGGCCTCGTCACTCGTCGCCAGTTCCCGAACAAAACTCGATAACGCTGCAGAACCAACATCCTCCAAATCCGTCCGAGAGTATCGCAAAAGTCTTCCGACCATCCAAGGGATTTCACAATCGACCATCCTCGGGAGTCCCTCTATTTTCAAAGTTACCACAGACCCTAACAACACTCTTCAGCGCTCTCAGGGGGCCCGGCGAAGGCGCTTACCGCAACCTCTCCAGAATCCTCAACGAATCATCACAAAGGTAGGCCACTCGGGGCTCCCCGGAGACCTTCCCCAGGCTCCCCGGCGGCCCCGCCTCTCCCTCCCCCGCCCGCCGGTGGAGACAGACGGGCGTCACTCACAGCGTGGCCGGACCGAGGCGTCCCGCGCGCGTGCCACCTGCCGCACCTGCAGCCGCCGCCGGCCGGCTGGTGCCGGCTGCTGGTGCTGGTGGTGGTGGTCGACACAGCAGCACCACTGCAGGACTCTGGCCGCCGTGCTGACACCGGACTGCCGCCGCTCAGCGGCCGACACACTCACTGACGCACAGCGCGCGCACAGACGGTAAACACGACCGATATAAACTCGCTGCAGGGACCATTCATACCGTATAAACTTAATAAAATCAGACAGCAAACATAGCAGACTGGACAGTGAAGCTTTACTTCGATTTAATTTTTCAAACATAAAAAATAGAACCTATATGTCTGACAAAATTGACTACGCAAGGAACCAAGCGTCGCTCGGTGATGGCGCCATGGCAAATAACGCCCCTGTGGCTAAAAAGCGAGTTTATATCGTCGTTTCACCTGTTAACCGGCGGCCACCCGGTAGCACTCTCGATGCGGCACGAACACTTCACCACAGCGCGACACTGTCACGGTGCGGACCGATGCTGACCGGGGTCGCCACGGGATAGGCTGTAGGCTGGGGACGAGGTCACAGGTTGATCGCCCTATGGACTCACGGACTCTCAGACGAAGAAGTGGGCTAAGGACAAAGGCCAGAAGTTGGAACGGCCAAGCGGGCAGAAGGAAACACGGATATCCTCTCGGGGAGATCGGAAGGAAACACGGAGATCCTTATGAGGAGATCGGGGTTGCAGTGGGGATGCAGTCGTGAAAACTGAGGAGCAGGGGGAGTAAACGCAGGACCAGAGAAGGCGCTACAACAGGGACAGGACCGCCGGGACCAGAGCAGGGCGGCACTGGGTCAGGGCGGGCAGACGGCCGACGGGGCGGGTCAGCGGGAGCAGCCGGAGGAACGCGGGCCGGTCGGCGGACGGCGGACGTCTGAGCGCGCGCCGCCGCCGCTCCGGTCGGCTCGGAGGCTGGCGGCGGGCGCGCGCGCCATCGATCTGCCGCGCCGCCGAAGACGCCCATCTGACGCCTGATCCGGCGACGGCCCCCAAACGGCCTGCGATCGAATCAGTTCATACGGGGCCGGCGCGCGCCCCCGGGACCGCCGCTCAGTGGCCGGCCAGCCGAAAAACGAACCGCCCGTGGGCAGGCCAGAGGCCCCCGGCGGGCGCACAGCGTCTTCGATGGACTCCCCGCGGGGTGCAGTTCTCTCGGGGCACAGCCGACATTCAAACACGGCGTAATGACTATTTGAACACGACTCATTCCTGAAACTTTAACTTGACATCTGGCAGAACCTATGAAAGGCTTAAATGAAAAGACTGCAAACATCAAAGTTTAAGAAACAAACTTCAATAAAAGTATCCTCAGCACACTCCAGAAAGCTTATTGCCTTGACCGGCTGAGTGCCAAGCAAGACAACTCTAGAAAATTCACGGGATTAGCAATAGCCGCCTTCTCAGGAGCTGGCACATTCGGGATCTCTCTCGGAACATTCACCCATTTCCAGCTACACCGTATGGGATCTCTCGCGTCGTCGACAAGGCACCGGGGCCAGCGCCGGTGCATCCCTCGACCCAGTAGGTCCTGACGTTGTCTGCCGGTCACCCTATTACAGACCTAACGCCAGAGCCGTCAGAGGGTCTCCGTCAGAGCGACCGTCGCTATCCTGTCGACCGTCGCTTTGCTACGGACTGTGTATACTGTAGATATTGAGGTGCAGATCGTCACTACTGCTAAGGACTAGTACCGACGGACTGCCGCTCTAATGCCGACGGACTGTCGCTCTACTGCCGACGGACTGTCGCTCTGATGCCTACGGACTGTCGCTCTGATGCCTACGGAAAGTCGCTCTACTGTCGATTGTCGCCCTACTGCCAACGGACTGTCGCTTTATGTACTGTCGATTGTCGCTCTTCCGTCGACTGTCGGTCTGATGCCGACGGACTGTCGCTTTATGTATTGTCGCCTGCCGCTCTACTGTCGACTGTCGCTCTACTGTCGACTGCCGCTCTACTGTCGACTGTCGGTCTGATGCCGACGGACGGCGCCCGCCGCGTCGCTGTCCGTTTTTATCCGACGTCGACCGCTCCTGACGCGCTCACTGTGCCCGGCCAGGCGCGCCGGACAAAAACTCACGCCTTTGTCCGCGTTCCGGACGGTGGTTTGCAATCGTCGGAACGCTACAAAGCCGCGGCCTCAGACACGCTGAGCCTCTACACGTGCTATTCTGAGCAGAACGCCACCTTTCAGACTGAGAAACAAACCCGATGCTGTTCGAAGCTTATCGGGATAATTTTCTGCTTACTGCGCAATGCGAGTAACCAGGCCATAAATGATTAAGCACCAAGTAAAATGTTTCAATTGCACAACTTCCTCAACTATTTAGACATGCGCTTGGCGTCCAGCGCCGTATTTTGCCGACATAATGAACAATAAGGACCACAAATAAGTGCACCGTCCAAGAAAAACTAAGTCATGTTGTTAACGAAGCAATATGGCTTGATGTAGTTCATTAGCTTTTACACTTTACAAGTAGTTGCACTTCCATCCAATAAAACAAAGCAATATCTTGTAACATAGTTACGAAGGAATTGTGCATTAGATTTTAAGCAGCTCATACTCTCCGGCGTGTACGAGAACTAAGAGCGCATGCTAATTGCTAGGTAATCAACATTCAACAAGGTGAAATTTAGCCATCGCCAGATGAAACTGACATCAAAAGCCGTATTACAATATTACTGTTGACTTCAAACGGATAGCGTTAACCCTCGCCCGCACATGCCATTTTCCCATCCTAGAACGCACATGGGGGGGGTGGTTGCCACCCCCCCCGCGCCATTTCGTTCCTGTTGGAGATAGAGCTTAGCGGTAAAGACCAAAAAGATTCTTTGGGAAGAGACGAATCCAATGATACCCAGTTTTACCTTCTCAGGTCAGTCATTGACCTTCCAGGTCAGGTCAAACTAAAAAATGTTGCTGTTTTGGGTCACCGTTGGATATCAAGTGCGCTGCTTATCAAATACCGATGACGATGCTGTTTTCTGGTGCCAAGCCAGCTAGAACCTCTTTGTCACACTACCCGACCAGAATTTTGCTGCTGAGGTCATTTCAGGTCAAGTTAGGTCAAGGTCAATTATATGTGTTTGTATGTCTGTGTGTGTCTGTGTGTATACTGATGTGTGCACCGATTGTTTTGGGTCCATATTACATGAAATCATGATCTGAGAAGCTTTTACCAAAAATGCAGTCAAAAAACTTCACAAAAAGTAAATTCAGCTTGCCTAAAACGCAATTATCTTAGATGACCTAGGTTGACCTTGACCCTGACCTTGACCCCTGTACAGGGACCCGCAGTTGCTACTGTACACATATATTACCAATTTAGAATTGCGCTATTATTTGCTAAGTGCTGGCCATTGGAGAAAGGAAATGTAGTGCAAAGTATGGAGGAATAACACATGTTTGCTCCTAGGACGTATGTTTTGTATAATTCCTCTTACCGCAACAGATATTCTTCCAAAACTACAATCGTGCTATTTTTCCGCGCCGGTTGCCTCCCCAGAGCCCGTCCTTGGTATCGCCTATAGCTTCCGTTCCCGCTACGTGAATGAAAGTCACGTGACTACTACAGGTTTGCGCTCAGTACTAACACACCTAGCCCGAGGGCCGGTCCGTAGCGGGGAGGGGTAGAACGCCAGAGCTCCAGCGCAGTGGAGGTGGTGGTGGCCCGTATCATAAAGAGGCAACCGTAAGCAGAACTACAATTGCCGCAGTATAAGATTATGATCAAGCTTTCTATAGATGTATTGATTGACAAGAAATTGCAATGCTTATCCGATATAATAAAACGGTGTCCAAGGCCTTGGAGGAACTATAAAACATATTCAGCAACGTATAAATTTCTGATGCAGGCCATGACCTTTCACCTTGCCTCCGGAGAGGACCGCTCAGGAAGCCACATACCGAACGAATCGAGGCCTCGCAGCGCGGCGGCAGAGGAGATGGATAAACCATCGCCAGATCTTTCGGTTACTTATGTTTCCAGAAGAAGGAGGGGGGGGGGGGGGGTGGAGGGTGAGGGCTGTTTTCAACCCACTCACCAATCCTTTCCTTATTAACTTATAGCTTACCGAAAAAATGCAACACAATGGTGGCCGTCACGAGATGTAGCGAAGAGTGCCTCAGCCACACCGGTTTTGAGTAAACTTTAAGCATTGGAATTCAGATCACTGATCCTGAAGCATTATTTTATTTTTGTCGTGCATAAGCTGGGATGACGTGGCTCAAGTTAATTGCGAAGAAACGGTTTTAGTTTCAGAACATTTATGAGGCTAGTCGCGCCAAATAGTATACGTTTGTTGCAAAATGTCAAATAGAATGTTGACGTGCTATCCATATGATGGAATTTATTTGACACAAGAAGTCAAAAAGTGGCATCGTTAGTCATCCTGCATACCTATAAATGGATTCGTCATCTTGGTTCGAGCTCAATAGTTCTTTTCGCGGATGATCGGTTTCGTTTTCTTTCTTTTTTTTTGGGGGGGGGGACAGATTATGAGCCAGTAACCACCCTCCCCAGTCCCCCAAACAACAATTGTTGACAAATACCGTGATGGCCTAAAAAAAATGCCCTCAATTGTGTTACGTACGGGGGAATGAGGTAAGTTGAGCCGCTTTTTGTTTTTCGTAAGCTACAGGCTAACTTACTGATCATTTTTCTGCGTTTACGGGTTGGACGGACAGAGTGGTGATTTGCGCATGTAATGGTGGCCATAAATGTTTCATAACGCTTATTTTTGTACTGAAAAGGCTACGTCAAAAATCATCTTGCATGTTGCTCATCTTACCCCATGGGCGGGGTAAGCTGAGACACGTCGTGGGGAAAGTTGAGCATGGATAGAAAAAGCGAACCTTTTCTTTTCCCGGGCGTGGCGAAGAGTGGGCTCTTTTATTTACTCCATGGCATAGATACTTATGGCAAAGTTTTTTCCTCCATCAAAAAGTGACTGTTTTAAGCCTTCCAATAGCTCGTCAATTTTCTATCACGGAAGAAATCATTTTATCCTTCAGATAATCTGCAAATCACTTATAACTTGTGTAATCAACAAAGAAAAACAATTTGCTACCATTTTTATTCAGCAGAAACAAGCGCAGCTCAGTTTGGTTTTCGACAGCGGAGACAACAATGGCTTATCCGGCTCACCTTCCCCCAGGTGAAAATAGCTCATCTTGCCCCACCCGTGGCCATTTTCGATTAATGACACCCGCTAAGGAAAATAGCCATGCACCGCAGATAACAACCATCTCATTTTAAAGGCAAAACATGTCTTAGTTATCAGGGGCGATACCACATGTTACCGGGTGCTAAGCGTGAGAACGTCGCCGTCTCACGTGAAAGACTGCAGCATCGTAAGCGAACGGCACATGGAAGCTCAAGTCAATTAGCGCCATAGTAGCTGAGAAACATGGGGTGGCTAAACTTGCCCCTTGGCTCATCTTACCTCACTCTCCCCTATTTGGGGTTCTCAACTTTGATTTGTTAAAGTTGTCTGTCTGTTCATTATAAAAGCTGTCAAATTTACCGTATCATTAAACTTTTATTGAGTTTGTATTTTACACTTATCTAAAATGAACAATTTTGTCACTGGCTTCTTTTATGAATGGAATTGGATGGTCGCATGAATGAACGAATGAATAGCTCCATTTCAGCATCAGCTGAAATCAATCCTAAAATTTAATCTACCAGTCTGCAACGAAAAAGTTTAAAAACCGGTGCAAGTTAGGTGCAGTTTCTAATCTATGCCGTTTTTATTAAGTGTCTCATAGCTCCTTAATCTTGAACCGCTTCTCTTACGATTCATTTTATGTGGCGCTTACTTTGTTCAAGAAATAGTATTCGAGCTCGTTGGTCTTAAAAACTGCTATCGAAGTAAATTAAAGTGTTTCGGGCCTCGGCACTTAAAAACTAATCGATAATTAACCCTCACCCACTCAGGCATTTCTTTTCAGCGTCTAACATGTAGCGGAGGGGCGTAGAAACCCTCAGCCATTCATGAATAGCCAGAGCTTCGCTGAAAAATAAAAAAGAGCGAGCTACTCGTGGCGAGAGAAATCCGATGATTTGAGGGCCCTGGTCATCGCTGACGAGAGAAAGCCAATTATTTTTATGTCCTGGTCAATGCTGAGATCCTAGGTCACTGGTGGACCTCCCAGATAAGGTTAATAACCCAAAAGCACGGAAAATTGGGTCCTGCTAGAATTTCTACAAGTGAAGTTTGCTGGGACTTGGCTTGCTTCTGACTCCGAATTTGCACTTGCTTTGATCAAAGATGATGTATCAAAGCATTTGGGGTAGGACGGGTCACGCCAGATCACCCATTAGGCGTTCTGCTGGCTATCCATAGAATGTTAATTAACCCTCGCCCGTATAGGGGGGGGGGGTCGAACGGACCCCCCCATGGTTTTTCGCGAATAACTCGCGTAAAAAGCGGCCGATCACGACGAAACTTTCAGTACCCTCGCGTTCATCAATTTCACACCTACCCTGAAAATTTCATGACCCTGACCTAAATGACCTTTGACCTGTGATCTACTTTTCGAGACCATGTTTGGCTGGAATCGCGATTTGGCGTATGTCGGCTCGCATTAGCCGCGCGTTTGCAGTCTTTTCGTGGTTTCAAGCGTTCAAACATGTGATATGATGTTGCCCCCATGCATTAGGGTGGGTGTCAAGGTCACCTGAAGGTCTGGTCAGGTCATTGACCTTTGATGACCTTGGTTCACTTTTTCGAGTTTTACATGTTTCTAGGCCAGTTTTTGTGGCTGAATTCGAATTTAGCAACCATATGAACATTTACGAAGTAGTTTTGGTGCCTTCGTAACATGTTACGAAGCTGTCAGAGGCGGTTGCCACCTACTACGAATACCCTTACTGGTTGACCTGACCTGACCTGACCCGACCTGGCCTAAATACATGAAGACATCATCTGTGATCAAAACTAACATGATATTCGTGATCAGCACCCCGAAAAACCCCATAGCAGCCACACTTTACGACGTTCTTAAAGGTCCCGATTTTCCCGCCTTTGGGGTCATTGACCTGACCTGCAAGGGCAACCAATGACCTAGGACCTTAAAATTGGGTATCATCGGCTTCCTCTCGTCACGGGCAACGCGCTCGTTTTTTCCACGAAGCTCTAGCTCGATCAGGGGCGAAACGGCAAGGGGGGGTCCAACGGACCCCCCCCCCCCTTATACGTTCGCGGCTGGAAAAAAAAAACACCAATACGGGCGAGGGTTAACCAGCACTTACAGCCTTGCAACATATTGCATAGGCACTATAACTGATACCTAAGTATGCCTAGTTTTCAAATGCTAAAATGAGTGCTAAATTTCAAACCAACACTTCCGAAAAACCACAGTAAAAAGGTGTAAATTTAAGGAAGTTAACCGAGATCATTTCAAGTAAATGACCTTAACCTGAGTTTCACGTGACCTTGGCACCCACAACAATCAATGAGTCAAACATTTGATAGTATATTTCAGATGTTGTCACGTTGCTAATCACGAAACGACTATGGAAACACACAGATGTGCGCTGACTTTCAATTGCTATTCTGGCCTGACATGATCTTGAGAAAAATAATCACAGGTTAAAAGTAATTTGGTTCAGGGATCTAAAATTCTCAGACAAAATGCAAAAATGATAAGGGCTATTTAATTTTCCGGGAAGTTGTAAAATTGATTAACTCCAGGGCACCAAAGAATTGTCGCAATCCTTCGCTTTGCCGCGATTTATTGGTGAAAAACAGGGGGGCGCGGTCTACTTACCTCTACTTATATGTGTGGTGAGGGCTAATATTTATTTTATCTGTGTTGATGAATGTGCAACAATTTCTACATGAACTGAGACCAGTCCATATGGGTATGTTTTTCTCACGGACAATGACAATATAAAAACAATGCGAATAAAACCAAATGTTTCGGACAATAACGTGCCTTCGTCAGTGGAGAAAAATAAGTGTATAGGTTTAACATCGATGAGAACTACATAAATGCGGCACCGTCTCGGTCTGACCAGCCGGGTTGCCGATAAAATACACAAATGTTTATAAGCTTCCATGACGTGCTTAAAAAACTGCTGAAAATATATCTTAAAAAAATAACTACTTCATCGATTTTATCGAAAGAAAACATGTATGCCTAATTACTTAATTCTTGCCACTGACGGAGGCACTTTTTTGTGCGAAACGTCTGTTTTATTCGTATTGTTATTGTATTGTCATTCCCTGTGAGAAAAAAGGATAACTCTTCAGTTAGTAACCATAACAGCGAAAGGGCTTAACCCTCGCCCGCACATGCCATTTTCCCATCCTAGAACGCACATGGGGGGGTGGGTGGTTGCCACCCCCCGCGCCATTTCGTTCCTGTTGGAGATAGAGCTTAGCAGTAAAGACCAAAAAGATTCTTTGGGAAGAGACGAATCCAATGATACCCAGTTTTACCTTCTCAGGTCAGTCATTGACCTTCCAGGTCAGGTCAAACTAAAAAATGTTGCTGTTTTGGGTCACCGTTGGATATCAAGTGCGCTGCTTATCAAATACCGATGACGATGCTGTTTTCTGGTGCCAAGCCAGCTAGAACCTCTTTGTCACACTATCCGACCAGAATTTTGCTGCTGAGGTCATTTCAGGTCAAGTTAGGTCAAGGTCAATTATATGTGTTTGTATGTCTGTGTGTGTCTGTGTGTATACTGATGTGTGCACCGATTGTTTTTGGGTCCATATCACATGAAATCATGATCTGAGAAGCTTTTACCAAAAATGCAGTCAAAAAACTTCACAAAAAGTAAATTCAGCTTGCCTAAAACGCAATTATCTTAGATGACCTAGGTTGACCTTGACCCTGACCTTGACCCCTGTACATCGTCGAACAACATGTTCCATGATAGGTGAAAGGTAAGACTGGCAAGAAAGGCCGAAATCAGGGTGTCAAAAGCTCACAAGGCCCATGGCAAACGCAAGATGTTGAGAATTGGCCATTTGGGTCATGACATGACCTGAAAAACAAGGTCATATCTCCGAAACCAAAAATCACAGAAACTTGAAATTTTCAGTGGACATCAAGAAAGGATAGACGAGCAGCTATACGAAAAATCAGCCTTCTAGCTCTAAAAATGTTGAGTGCAGAGAAGAAAGACTGCCTGGGGGGGTGGCAACCACCCCCCCCCCCCATGTGCGGGCGAGGGTTAATGTAGCATAATTTACTGTGTATACGAAACCTATCAGTCCCTAAAAATAATCCTATTTACAACTTTTAAAAAGATACAGCTTATACAGCTTAGGCATATAATTTGTTCTGCATTAAGATAACATTCATTTATCTCCACAGAATATGGTAAATTAGTGCTGCTGAAATTCGCTTTCGAAGCGTCTCCTCCAGGCATTCCACAGCTCTCGTGCCATTTTGGATCACGGAACATGGCTGGGCGCAGGACAGGCCGTCTGCGAGCTTGGACGGATCACGTGACCACCTCCCCTTCCCCTCACTCCCGTCCCCTTCCCCAGCAGGGCGTCCGATCTAACCGCGCCCCAGGCAGTCGGCTCGGTCCGACCCTCCCCTGGTCGAGCCACGGCCCGGTGCCGCCTGAGTTTGTGCCGGGTGCAAAACTGGAGCAGTAACTAGCGCCGGAACTAGTAGTCAGCACGACCATCGTCAGATGGCAGGAGTAAATGGAATAAGCGGTTCCAGGTTTCAGAAGGAATGGGGCAGGAAAAAGCGCTGAAAACAATGTTTTGCTGATATAGCCATAAAAAGTTCACTGAATTAGGAGAGCAGCACATCAGTTTAAAGCCCTTCAGATGGTGGTTTTAATAAGCACACAATCATTTCCCAATTCGCCTCCAACGGTGTCACAGGCAAAGAATACGCTGAAATACTAGTGTGTACAGAAGCAACTGCGGGTCCCTGTACATCGTCGAACAACATGTTCCATGATAGGTGGGAGGTAAGACTGGCAAAAAAGGCCGAAATCAGGGTGTCAAAAGCTCACAAGGCCCATGGCAGGCGCAAGATGTTGAGAATTGGCCATTTGGGTCATGACATGACCTGAAAAACAAGGTCATATCTCCGAAACCAAAAATCACAGAAACTTGAAATTTTCAGTGGACCTCAAGAAAGGATAGAGGAGCAGCTAAACGAAAAATCAGCCTTCTAGCTCTAAAAATGTAGAGTGCAGAGCAGAAAGACTACCTGGGGGGGTGGCAACCACCCCCCCCATGTGCGGGCGAGGGTTAATCCCAAGTCATTAGGAAATTAAAGTATGAATAATTTCGGACCAGACAGGGTAATCGGCTTCATGCAATCCAAAGTATGGCGTATTTAAAAAAGGATGTCAACATTTCCCACACCTGACGCACTTTACGTAATAAAAGAACGCCTATCAATATTGCGTTTCCATTTTGCTGATACAATATTATTTTGAAATTAAATGATACGGTAAGATGCATTATTGATCACAGCCTTTTTGTAGGTTCCTTTTGTAACAAATCAGCGTCCGAATCGCTGCACCGCAACACCGCCAAAGCATTGAATTTGCGGCCAGCCAGACGATCGTATCAGCCATTCGGCCGGCGAGCGTGGGCGTCATTCAGCCATGGGAGCTGGCGGGCGCGGCTACAGAGCGCCGCCCGACCGGAAGGCTACAGACCGGGCAGCCGGGCGGCCGAGATGCACCCCGGGCGGCGCTCGATGCTCTCAGGGCATCGCCGATCATCTGGAAAGCGGCGCCACCGCTTATCCCGGGATCACCGGCGGTGGCGGCGCGCGGGGAGGCCGCTCGGCGACGAGAGACGCGGGTAATTAACCTTCCAGGCGGTGGGGGGGGGGCAATTTTTTGCCCCCCCTTTAGTTTTTTCGATATATCTCGAGAACCGCTGCGCCGATCGTCACCAAACTTTCAGTACCCTCCCGGGAGCAGCTAGCGCACATGGTGACCAAAAATTTTTCCAAAGGCTACGATAGGTTGGCCGCTAATGACGTCAGAGTGACGTCATTTTTGCCATTTTCGACCCAAAAAAAGGTTTCGCGGGAAGAGCTGTCAGGCCTACAGCTTTAGAGATACAGAAAAATGTTTTAGACATAAAAGGTGTGAAATTGACAGGGCTACAAAACAGCTATCTCGGTTTTTCGATTTTTTTGGATTTTGACCCCCAAAAATTAAAAAGTAGATTTTTTGAATATAATAGCCAAAAAATCCAAAAAGTTTTTTGAATTTCGAAAAAACCGGAATATATGTGATAGCCCCTACCGCCTTCTATCTACATACCAAATTTGAGATCGATACCTCTTTTTTTGGCCAAGTTATAGCGAAAAAAACTGTTCAAAATTGATGACGTCAAATTTTCAAACTCAATTTTTAGCAATTCTAGACCTCGTACCGCAAAACAAAGACCACCATTAGACTCCCCGTGACGAGCTGCATCGAATCGATACCCATTTTATGCAAAAATATCAACTTTGAAATTTGACCTTTTTTGACCTGACCTTGACCTGACCTCCACCAGAAAGTGACCTAAACCGTACCTGATGGTCTTATAACCAACACCATTGAGTTGGAAATGAAAAACTGGCCATAAAACATGCATCGCATAACCTTAGTAAAGTTGGGCTCATGTGGTGACCCTTGGTGACCCTTGGTGACCTGACCTGTGACCTGACCTGGTATGACCAGTGACCTCTAATAGCAACATATGTACTAGACAACTGGCGCCTTATCGCTGATTTTCGACAAAATGCGTTTTACTCGGTGTTATAGCGCTTTCCCTAGAAGCCCCGTGAACGGTGAAACATTTTATCTTTGACCTGACCTGTGACGTCATCGGTGACCCCGAGGTCAATGAAATTTGGTTTCCCTCGACAAATTTGACAGGGCTATCGAACGCCGTTTGAATTTTCCGGATCCGTCCAGTAGTTTCGGAGATACGGGGGGGGGGCAAAAAAGTGCCCCCCCCCCCCCACCGCGCGGAAGGTGGCTGGTAGGCCCACCGCCTGCCGGGTTAATGCGCCGGCCACCGCGAGATAAAGACGGCGTCGGCGCGCTGCCGACGGACAGAGCGCGGGGGGAGACGGAGAGAGCGGCGGAGGAGGGGAGCCGTGAGCCGAGCCGCCTCCTCAGCGGGGCCGATGAAGACGCCGTGACGGCCGGCGGCAATAAAGGAGCCGCCGGTGGCGCGCGCATAAATAACGGGATCACACAGCCACCGCATATAGCCGGCGGCGGCGGCGGCGGCGGGACGAACGGCCCCCGGCGAGACGGCACACCGGAGGGCGGCGGAGACGGGGACTACGTCGGGCCGTGAGCGATCGGCGGGGAACAAAGGAGACCGAGTGACACTTTGTGAACTGCAGGACAGGATAGCCAGTCAATTGCAGAACTCATAGAAGGGCAGGTAGAGTGTGTGGAACTTACTTAAGTGCCTGTGAGCTCATGTAGTGATATTTGAGTGGGCGGAAGAGGTAGAAGAGGTGGAATTGTATCGCGAATGTAGTCAAAATAACTATACAAAGATACCCTAAATTCTTTTTAAGTTGATTGGTTCGATTCTGAAAATAGATACCAAAAATGCCAAGACATGGTAAGCGGAAACTAAGTAACACATTAGCAGCATTATAAAATCAGTCATGTTCAGGCAGTAAAAGGGTAGTCGGAATAAATTAAAATCAATTCGCCGCTGACAAATGTTAAAAATGACCAGCATTAGTATGCTGACATGCGACGTAGACATTAGCTGGGAATTTGAGTTTGAACACAATGATTGCAGTGCGCGCGCAGCTGCTGACATCAAAGGAAAATCTAACACAGGTAGGTACCGAAAAGGGAATGCTGGTGATTGAAAACAGTAAGTGCCCACTACCGCTGCCCAATGAGCTGATTTATCGTCACCGAACAGTAGCGAAGTGGACTGAAATGTCATACCCGTATCAGATAGGTATATTGCCCCACTGATACATTTGTAAGCAGGCAGACCACAGCACGCAGACATTAGGACGTTCCAAAATAGGGCGAGCACATAAACTGCATGACGTCATGTACCTAGGTAATTACATTTTGTGGATCAGACACGAGGGCGCAGCCTTACCAGCTGAAGTTGAACAAAGTTGGAGGCCAAACTTGACGGATGACGCGGCTCCGCCGAGGGGGAACAGAAGCGGATCCGGTCACTTCAGAGCCGGACAGAGGGACACCCACCGACTTCGAGCGCCTCCTGATACCGGAGCAGGACCGGAAACAGGCGCTACCTGATACAACAGCAGGGCCGATACCAGGCGCCACCTGATACAGGAGCAAGACCGATACCAGGCACCACCGTCTCAGAGCAAGACTGAGAATAGACCGATATCGAGCGCCCTTTAAGAACAAGACCAATACCAGTCCAGAGCAGGGTTGATACCAGAATTTGGACTGATACCAGGGCTGATAACAGATATGGAGTACGGCCGATACCGGGCGCCTCCTGTTGCAGGAGCAGGACAAAATCTAGGGCCCGCCTAGTCTCAGCGAGACCAACACCAGGTGGCAGCTAACCGAAACAACACCAACACCACCACCACACCGGAACACCGCGAACGGGGTGCAACTGCGCTGCGAGTTGCGACACGACGCTAAGCTGCCCACGGGGCGCGGCGTCAGCGGCTGCAGCTTGCACCTAATGCGCAGGCATGCACGCCTCCATGACCAGCGCAATGCCGTCAGCGCCGCTCAGCGAGCCGCCAAATCCGCAGACGCCCACACGTTTCGGGAAATGGCTGCCACAGAGCGCGGCCAACTCCGCGGTCTGGTCCGCCGGCGATATGAAGGTGCCGGCGGCGCTGGACGCCCCTGCTGACTCCGCCGACCGGGGTCCGTCCAGCACGCGTTGCACAGTGCCGAGAGCGGTGTCCAGTTCCACTGCCCACAGTGGCATATCCAGTGTCCACTGTCCACAGTGGCGTGTCCAGTCCAACGCCGCGTCCAATAGGGCAGCGGGGCGCGCGGCAGCGCTAGGAGCGGTGGGCAGGATATAGTGGTGTCCGCGACCCACGTCGGCCGGACACGTGAGGCATCGTGGGCGCACACCTGCCTCATTGGCTCATGAGTGCAGCACACACACAGTTTGATGCATTATCAAACACAAAAAGAGCATAAATTGGGAGACAGGAAAAGTATCAGTGAGTGGATATTGGATGCATCGAAATGTAAGAAGGATGTCAAACTTATGACTCATTAGAGCTCAGATATCAGCTGACACTGTTACTGACAACAATCCGAACAGCTGGATAGATGGATAGATATGACTCATTTTTGTCTTTTGGCGGATACTGGATAAGCTAATGCGCTACCTATCTGTCAATTAATATTTCAATATACTTCTTGGCTATACCACAAAATGATAGTACACTTGACCTGGAGTGACAGAATAATCAGTACATAAGCATTATCAACAACATCTTAAATCAACATTCCATAAATTCTGGTTTTGTCGCAGTTGGAAACCAAACGCAATTGAATCAAGCGTCCCAAAGTTTAAGTTAAAATACAGGCCACATAATTTTTTTAACTTTTATAGTTAAGTTACATATATCTCTTCAACAAAAGTAATTTCATTAAACAAAAGATTACATAGAATTGTATCCATTCTTGACAACTCATAGATGAACGTGCTAATTCATTACAACTTGAACTTGTCCAGCATCATCCAAAAGAATGAGAAGTAAATAAGGATTATAAAATAAGAGGAGGTGTGAATCCCTTACGAAAATGCACAAAATATAAATAAATGCCATTAGGATCATCGCAGACAAATTGAAATTGCGCATTATTTACTTACCTTCTATGTCATCCCTCTTCGCAGCCGTATCCTTATGGACGTTTGGTTCTGATGTGCTTCTTTTCCTGGAGAAGAAATTTCGCACTGTTTTTGCACCTTTCACTTCCTGTTCTGCCATGATTTTGGCCAAAAATATTCACTTTTACAGTTTACACTCATCTACCACAAGCGCGCCATGACAGCACCGCTGCTACCTGTTGATGTTTATCAGCTGCCATATTCCAATCAAAAGAGATACCATATGAAGGAGCTGGTAGAGGATTTACCTTCTGCTACAAGTTTCTCTTTACAGTTTGATGATATTTCGTCCCCACACAAACAATTTACGTAAGATTATACGACTATTAACGACATAAGATGGATTTATCCTAAAAAAAAATAGATAAAAAGGCTTACTGGTCTGATAAAGTCTTCTAATGATAACATTATTCTTGAACGTACCATTTTAAGCAGCAGCCTCCTGCCTCACCGCAAGATGACGCCACCCCCAAACCGACTTGCATGGGTGCAAGCATGGGTGGCACCAGAGTATATAGGTGGCACTGCCTGCCGCTGTGCATGCATCGTGTTCTATCTTTTAGAGATGGCCTTGCGCTGTGCATTGGTCGCCGGATGGGTAGCACAGCCCTCTGTCGCCTGCAGCTTTTGTGTCATACAAAAGCTGTAGTTTCAAATGATGATTTCAGATTTGGTCTATCTATATTATTTTCAGAATGAGCCATGCCACCTGCAAGCCGTGTATGCGCTGGCACATTGCCTGGTGTAAGGTGTTCCAGGTAATTACGCCCGAAAACGTTGTGTCCTTCATCGTCTCACCCTGCAAGTTGCGCTCAGCGCTCAGCCATCTGAACTAGCACGTACTCAACCAAAATCAATAAAAAAGCAGCGTCCCAGCTCTTCACTGATGCCTTTATCAGAGTATCCCCCCGTCATACGTCCTCGGTCCTGCTCGTCCCCCGTTCTCTGCAAACCATAGGTAACTACTAAAGCTTGTATTTCAGTTCTGTTACATGTTTGCCACCTGAACGTTTGGTCCGTGTTTCTCATATGATGTCTCGAATTCAGCGGCCGACGCTGGGACGGGATGACTGTTCTGTGAGCTGCAGTGCACAGGCTGAGAGGTGCTCACGGACCGAACAGGGGGCGAACGTTAACCAATGCGCCAGTGCCCGCTGTGCGGTACGGATGATACACAAGAACAACAGAATATAAATTACAGCGGAAGGGAAGTAAATCGAACGGGCAGGCTGTGCTGAAAATACGTAACACAATGAACGCAGGCGGGCCATCGCTTAAGAACAGCCGCAGATGAGTGACTGACGGACACAGGGCGGAGCAGGGAAGACCGGAACTTAACACCATGAGTGGTAGATCCGCGAGACCTGCTAGCTGGCGATGTGAAGCGCACACGCACATTGAAGACACGTTGACGCTAGAAATAACAGCCGTGCTTCTGCCTTCTAGTGCGAGAAAAAGTGCTATTGCACCATCCAGCGCCTGCAGCGATCACGGGACTAAGAGCTCAGCGGCCGGATAGACATTCGATGTACGCTCACAGACTAACAGCGAACATCAATATAGGATTCTGTTTGAACACGATCTACAGACGATTCGACTCGGACGTGAGGGTTGTGCCAACAACCAATATAAAATAAACCACATTATTTTGTCGTTGTTGCACTACGAGTTCACGAGTTCACAAACAGCCGGACACGACGTAACTACATCTCTGTTTAAATACTCTGACAGCACACCCGCTGACACCGTCGTCTCGCCACTACCCCGGCCTCCTCTCTCCCTCTCTCGGGCTCTCTCTCGGGGTGCGTCGCTGTCGACGCGGCTCAGACGGTGGCCGACATGGAGACGTCGTCATCGACGGCTCCCACCAGGTGGCGCCCACTCTCGCTGTCGTGCAGGTGGGCGGGCGGCGCGGCCTTCTCCGGCGCCGGCGGCGGGCACAGACAGGTGCGCAGTCGGCGCAGCACCAGCAGAGCGAATAGTGGGACCGGAGTCATGGTGGCCACCACGATCGGCACCACTGCGGGTAGAGACGGGGTGGAGAGGGTCAGAGCGGCACTGTGGGGGGGAGGGGGTTTAGTGGGGCAGTGAGGGTCAGTAGCGGAGCGGGGAGGGTCAGCGGGGTGCGGGGAGAGACGTGACGAGGGTGTGAGGGACGCGGCTCTCACCGATGAAGAGGCAGGTCCCTCCGTCCCTCCCCCTCCCTTCCTCAACAAAGACCCTGTGCGGCGTCCCACTGATGAAAGCGAGAGCCTTTTCTCTCCGTTCAAGAGCGACCCACTGACGGGCAAGAGGATCCCTGCCCTTCCCAATCCCTCCCTGCCCAAGCGACTTCTTACCTACTGAAGATGCCTTTGTTTTGTTGGGTTAGGCCCTTTCGGTCCAATGAGACCATTTCAGAGCCGGGAGGATGATAGGATATAGGGGGAGACATTGGTCTGGGCAGGCACTCTAGTGAGTCGCCGGGGCTGAGCTCGTCCAGAGGACAGGCCACCCAGCCCCAAGGCACTCACTGCACCCGGCTACGGGGTGCGCTCCCTCGGGAGCAGCGGTGCCGCTCCAAGGGAGCAGCCCGCATGAGATAAAGTTGCCTGTCCAGCCCGGAGGGGGTTGCGGCGTGGAGGAGAAGGATTTCAGTATCCTGAGGATAGAAGCACGGAACGGTGGTAAGATGCCTATACTTATCCCTTATTTCTACTGAAGAGTGAACCACCAACAAGCAGATGAATCCCCAACCATACTCACCCTCCCCGACACCGGACACGCGCAGTGTCTCACCGATGGAAGGGTGAATGTCTGCCACTTGCCTCCCTCCCTTCCCGCAAGGTAACTCACCGATGGAGAGGTCGCTGGATGGCTCCGGCAGGGAGAACTTCAGCATGAAGATGGTGACGCCCGTGTTCTGGATGCCCGTCTCGATGCTGATGGCGATAGCGTCCTCCAAGGAGCGGCCGGTGGCCCAGGCCGCCAGGCCGCCGCCCAGGAAACCGATTATCGGCAGCACCGCCGACACCAGCACCAGCTGGCGGACATACCGGGTACTGGTCACTCACCGCAGCGCCGCCAGGGGTGCGGGCGGGAGCGAGGCAGGCTCGGCGCGGTGGTGACCGAACAAAACGGGAAGATTGCAATGCAACAAAATGTTATCGAGCAGAAAAATAAGAAAATGTTTATTGCAACTGTGGCTAGCCGTTATCACATTATTCTGGAAAGCAAACACTTGAGATGACGAGGCAGCTATCGAATGATCCAGCAATGGTAGGTACTGCTCTGCTTGAGAAATGATATTCTGCTCACTGCACGTAACAAAATATCCTTGCTGAGGTAAAGGCATGTTGCGTCCGTTGAAGCACGACTGATAAAGAGTCGTAGGGGGGGGGGGGAGCGGATGACCATTGGCCAATTAGCACCAGGCGTCAGTCCTACCTTCCAGGTCAGCAGGCGCCAGATGTACATGTTGGTGTAGATGCCGAACGCCACGATGAAGATGAAGAGGATGACGGACCACGGCTTCAGCGCGCGCCGCATGATATCAGCCACCTGCAAACATCAGTATGGGTTAGGTCAGGCGTTGCCAACATAGGAAGACACGTTTTACCAAAATTAGTGTAAAATGGTGTCCTAAAGTCGTCATCAGTAATCACTAGGCAGCCAAAGTACAATGAACACCAACGCAGACCAAACATGGAAAACAATGGTCGGAGACAACTGCGCCATCTTATGTGCCATATTCCGTGCATCTTTTCGTCTGACTGTCTCAATGTCATGTCCAATGCTTTGTTCGACTATCTCCTCGCCCGGCATATCTCTCTGACCATCTGTCCGTCTCCCCACCTTCAACCATGTCTCTCATATAAGGGAGCTGTCAATCTGTCCGCCCTGTCTCTTCATCCGCAATGTCATCTCTTCGAACATCGCGCCCGCCTCTCTCCTCCCTGACACCTGGTCCACCTCCCTACACCTCTCCACCCCCAGGTCCCTCTGACCTTGAACAGGAAGACTTTGGAGCTCTCCACCGTTCTGACCTATCCCCAGCTTCTCTGACACCTATTCACCCTCTCTCTTACTCTCCCGCCTCTCTGACCTTGGGTAGGAAGCGGTTGATGAGCAGTCCGATGCCGCAGGGTACCAGCAGCGATACCAGAATGGTCAGGATGTTCCTGTACGGGATCACCACGGACGTATCGTCCGTGATGAAACGACCCAGACTGTACGCCCACGCCGGCACAGCGCCTGAAAACAGAGCGGCGGGGTCACACACGGCGGGTGATGGCTGGTGGGGCGCATTTATACAGGCAGTTCCAGTTACAGTGCAGACAGTCGGCGCATTGTAACAGGTAGTTCCATTCATAGATCGAGTGTAGTTTAGATATACGTTACACGACCACAGACACTCACAAACAGTAGACACTAGGCACCGGCCAGGCACACAATCCGACAATGATACCTCACACAGGTAGTACCTACTAAGGTCATACAGGTCATCAATCACAGTTAATCCAACGAGGCCACTGTACCACCGATTTAGCCAGCCTACGGGGGCAGATGCGCAATGAATTGAATCACTCAGCGTCCGACGAATATAGCAGACCAATCCATCAGTGTAGGCTCGACAACAGTATCGGTACTCTGTACCTCAAATGAGATGGCCGGTAGGCCGTGTCTCCGGGGACACAGTAAAAGCGCTGCCTCGGCTCGGCGCAGTTACAGACGCGATCAGAGCAAATCAGAGGAGTGGCAGCACTGGGACCGCACTCTAACGCCAGGGCCAACGCCAACGCTAGGGCCAACGCTAAATGATAGGTAGGGAAATTAATCATTGCCGAGAACCATTATTGCAAATGTGTTTACTGAAGTTCGAAACAAACATGTTTCAAGCATAATTGGGATGCATTGCGGGCAAATTGATTGCAAGTGAAGATGAACATCTCTAATGCCATCCAAGGATTTGCGTGTTACCGTACCATTATGTTCGTTAATTAGTTCGCACAGTCGAGGATTGAACCTCATTTGGAGTTCGATGAGTTCATTCAGCATCAGAACGCACTCAGAAGTGGGTTCGGGCAATCAAGAATTGTGGACCGTTCGAACTCAGTCGAAATAGATCGTTTACGATTAAATAAGCTCCGAAGTTCCGTCAACTGCTCCAGTCAATGAAATAATCAACAAGCAAATCGGGCCCCATTTGATCCATCAAGGCAGTTTGTGGAAGCCTCGTTAATGTAGTTATTTAATACCCAATCGAGCTGAGCACAAATCCACCTGCTTTTCAACCGATCAATACTGACGGATTTAACTCCTACGAATCGACCTTTCACGGAATCCGGTGATATATCTGTCAACGCTGTCGCTGACCTTTTAATATCACCTGTCAGAGGCAAGTGGAGCCCTGTGCAGTGTGCACGCCAGCACAGACGTGCACGCCAGCACAGTCCACGCAGCCTCGGGGAATGTCGAACACGGGGATTGTCGGACACGAGGTCATAACCCCAGCCGGTAGTACCCTTACAGCTGTACAGAGCACCGGGAAACTCCGCCGTTCCTACCACTCCCATCCCCCATCAAAAAGCGGTCCCAAGCGTCACTGTCCCCCATCCTGCTCCCCCTGCCCCCCCCCCCCGCAGGTGTCACAAACTTCACGCCACTGCCCTCACCATCTTGCCGCCACTCACCGAAGGCCACCAGCGCGCTGCTAAGAACCCCCTCTCCAACCCTGCGCCTCCCAGGAGTCACTACCTTCACGTCAATGCCCTCCTCAAGTCCTCATCTTGCCGCCACTCACCGAAGGCCACCAGCGCGCTGACAAACGTCATCGTCACCGACAGGTTGATGTTGCCGTTGAAGAGGTAGGTCCAGATGTTGGAGGCGCCGCCGCCCGGGCTGCAGCCGGTGAGGAACAGACCCAGCTGAAGACCCGGGTCGCTGAAGAAGGCCATCGCCAGCCCGAACCCAGCCTGGAGAAACAGGGGGGAAGTGTGTGGTGAGATAGAGGCACATCCCGAATGATGAATGACACAGGCTAGTGTAAGAAACAGTGAGGGCAAGACGATCGAAAGAAAACACCTCCCAGTCGCGGCTTAAGAATTTGGTGTCCGCATTTCGGTTCGCATATGAAAAAAACACACACGACTTGATGGCTAAATTAAGTCCTTGAAAATACTTCCTGTTGTCAGTGGTGGCGGGCACGATCCAACTGCGTTTTACGTAACTCCATAGCCCGGCCATGCCTATTTTGGATATCCTGTCTAAGGAAGGAAAACCAATGGAGCTCCGTTCGCGCCTGGCGTGCACAGGCCCGCAGACAGACACACAAACACACCAAGGTCAGGCGGCCATTATTCCCGGAGAAAGTGTTTGTTGACCTCGGCCCGGCCAGGGCTCGGCAGGTATCGTGCACGGAGATACCTTGGGCTCGGTATGAGACACACAACAATCATAAACAGAGAGATAGAGGAGGCACGGTCGGAAGCCAGTCGTGCTGACAATGCTATCTTCTGAGCGTGCGTGATAGAAGTGTTATCACTTATCAGTGAAGAAGATCTTCCGCCGCTTTGTTTTGATCGCTCAAACCGAGATGAAAGCCTACAGGTAGGTACTATTGACACCGTTCAACAAGGCCGCAAGCGAGTGATAAAAATGTTGGCACAGCCCAACACAAGAAATCTAACAAATGCTCCTATCATCGACGCGAGGCAGAGTAACAACGCACCGGCACGAAGTGTTTTGTTTCTTATGTTGGTGTGCGCGTTGTTCCGTTATAAAAAAGTCATAGTCAATAGATTCAGACAGCGGAAACCAACCACACAACGCATATCGGACACAATATTTCTGCAACTAAGGTGCAGCACTGCGAAGCATATGACCGATCATAAACGGGGAAGGTGTATGGCAGACGGCAGCCATGGACGTTTTGGACAACATAGTTCAATATCGATGTCCACATCTCACGCAAAGAAGTAATCTAAGCATCGATCTATGAAGACTGATAGAACACGAGATACATATCTGAGCACACGCCACACACCTTAGATTTTCGTCGAGTCAAATTTGTAAGGAACTCAATCTACGCATGCATGACGAGCGTGTTCCTCTCCTTCAGATCCAGACAGATTGTGCGTCTTCTCCCCTCCCTCCCCTCCATCCTACCCAGCCACGGAAACCCCGGCGTGACGGCATCGGAAGCCCGGCAGTGGGCCCGGACGGATTTCGTAATAGCGCGCCGCCGTCCGTATCCGCCGGCCGCCGCCGCCGGTACCGTCCGATCTTGGTACGACCGCTGTCCGGCGGCCCGGGGGCTGAAGGAGGTTGGAAGGTTGTGGTACCGTCCGATCTTGAAACGACCGCTGTCAGGTGGCCCGGGGGCTGGAGGACGCGGAGGAGGATTGCGGCCGGTGCTGGAGGACGGAGGAGGGTAGCGGACCCAACAGACACGCTCGACCGGGTGGAAGCCACTGAAGCAGCTACACCGAGGATCACAGTAAGGCGGGGAGGTTTGAACGGACGCGGTGACAACAGCGCAAGCGATCACGGACTGGGGTGAGCCGCACTGGTCACACAGTTTCAACCGGCGCCGGAAGGGCGAGTGAAATACGGGTACTCACTACTCTGCATCGAAATTGCTCAGCTATCGCCAGCCAGCCCAACCAGGGCAGTGGGAGTGAATAACGGCCATTCATCAATCACTTTTGGCATGCAACACCCATCCGGCCTGTCACGGCAAAATATTGCCAATAAATAAACATCTAAGAGTGTTGCCACCCTCCCACCAGCTGCAGACACCACATGTTTGTCGTTCCATCAGCAGGGGCCAGGGAACGCCGGTGTCTGTATGAAGGGCATGCGGCGGTTACAGGACTACTGTAGTCACACCGGGGCGGAATATTGTGACCTCAGTCACGTCCCGCACCGAGAGACGTGTATTAGTGCATGCTCAGATAACGGCGGAACAAATAAACCCGCTGGGACGGCCGCGGCGCCTGCCGTCAGCAGTTCAGTCGTTCAGCAAAACTGATCGACGACTGCTGAGAAAACTGCTGCGGCGGCAGCTGCCGCTTTGGGGGACGACGCATGATACCTCAGCTTTCGAGAGAAAGTGGGGGCATACGACTAAGAGTAACAATGGAGAAGGAAGGACTATAACTCAAAATGATGCGCTCTCACGAGAACATATCAGTGTCGCTCCATGCCAGACACAAGCGAATCTCAAACAGAACCGCTCCGGCCCAAATCACCCGTCAGGTGACTGATCACGTACGGGTATTTCTGATCACACCCCGTCCCGTGACGGACCACTTCGGTTGGTCACGTTACGTCAGCCCGTGACCCGGGGTCGATTTGGAGGCCCAGTGTCTGCGCCCAGACCTGGGCCGCCACTAACGGGTATTGCATCACCCTATCGGAACCCACAATGGCTGCTGCTGCTAACGAGGCCGGTTACGTCAGCGTTCGGCGGTGGAAGCAACAGGCCACGAATGACGGACTATGTAAGTAACGGCGGTCTATACCTGTTCGATTTTCAGCTAACAGTCACCAGTGACCGGTAAGCTTTTGTGCGCTACACTGGCGATCGATCAACCATCTACCACATACCAATGTGTCAAATGTTTCTAACCTAAACTCGTGCACTTCATTAAAAACAGCTTTGCGTTCTTCAACAGAGTAAGGATAAGTAATAAAAGTACACACACAGAGTCGCCAAACCGGCGCCATCCAGGGCCACCAACTCGAACCAGTCAACCGTGGCTAATGGCTATTAAAGGTAAGACAGCAATAACCCTTGAACGCACACAAGCGCCGACAAACGCCCAGTTCGTGACCTTCGCTCTCCGTTGGGCGGCGCAGCGGTGCCACTTTCTCTGACCCCATGCAGCTCCCATGTAGGTCACCTTGAGAGACCCAGGGGCGGCAGCGCAGGTATTGTGGCGTGGAACGGGCGGAGAATGAGACACACCTGACTTGACCCGACCCGGCGCCGAGGCCGGTGGCTGCGGGTCACCAGACGCCGCTGAGACGATAGGATACGGAGCCGGCACGTAAGGTGAGCATGGGAGGCCACTCCCCACCAGTCATATTGGCTGCTACTCGCACAGACGGCCGCGGGGGGAAAGGAACGGATCGGACATTGGGATAATTTAGGCACCACACATCTGACACTGACCTACTGCATTTCTCAGTGTGCACATTATTAGCCTTTTTCCATTGGCAAAAACAAATTGATATTACCAGAAACATAGACCTCTGTACACCGAGGTATACAGAGAGGTCTATGCCAGAAACTACCTTACAAGGTTGCATCAATAATTGAGTGGGAACATTGAAAGTAATAATTTAAGTAGCCCCCAAGGTTCTCACAATGGGCGTGGAATAGGCGTCCGTTACCTCGAGAAATCAGCAAAGAAATCACACAAAGCAGCCGGACATTACGGTCCACATTTCCGCTAAGCCATGCCGCTTTTGATCCCTATCGGCCCGATCCAGACCTCCGCCAGTCACCCGGCCAATTTCTCCTGATACGTAGGAGGAAAATCGTGCGGTTGGGCCGGAGCTGGCCACACCAATATACCAAGGACCGAGAGCCGAGCCGAGCTCGCCGGGCACGAGCTCCGTGACGGGCGTGACACGGCAAACGTCACGTAACGCGGCGTGACGGACCCATGGACGGACGGCTGCTGCGCCGGCAGCCGGGCGTGAGTTACATGACAAGGAGATACAGTGGTGATTGCTGACCTTGATACCGAAGGCCAAGCCCACTCGAAAGCTCCACCTGACCATATGTAGGTAATCACCACAGCTTTACAAACATTACTTGATGCACCACTTTGTCATAGCTGCAGTCAAATCGGACTTGTGAACTGTTTTTTTTTTGTTACATATAACGTTACTCAATTAAGAATCAATGACCGTAGTTTTTTCCGGTTATTACCGTCCCTACCCAGTGCCAATTCCCTATCCAACTGCAGCAAAGGCCGAGCCCACTTTGAGCTCGCCTCTAAAACGATAAGTGTTCTGTTCAGCCTACCAATCTGCTATTTCTGCAGCCATCCCCCGACTCCTCGTCCGACAGGGCTCCATGGTGCAGTGCACATGAGCGAGACACTTGTGCCAGTGATGCTGTGACGCGACTCATCATACGTCTTCATGACGGCCGCCACTTGGCTCCCGGCGACTAGCGACTGCAGTCTGAGAGGCCGCAATGATGTGGGGATTGAAGGGAGCGGGCGACGAGCAGAGCCGATGAGATGGGAAGGTCGTCCACAGGACACAGAGGGACCGAAGAAATCAGTGGGACATCAGCTGGATGCTGGGCTAAATGAAACGAAAAAGACACGATATCTTCAGCGCTATAGTATAAAGAGTCAATCGAAATTGGGCGGGAGCGGCAGGGCTGGACGGGAATGGACAAAATTGCCACTTATCGAATTAAAAGCAAAGGCAACAAACAACAGAAAGACAGCGGAAGGGAAAAGACTTTGTGAAAGATGGGAGACAAAAATGAGAGAGGGAGAGAGTATGGGAAGGATAAATAATATAATGAATGTCCAGAAGCTATCGTGTCTGCTAAGTCCAAATGCCGGATCTGTGGCACTGTCCGATTTCCGCAGTTACACGTAAATGCCGCCGATGTTATCGTGCAGTGCAACGGGACAACCTAGCACGACCAATGCCGCAAACCTTTATGAAATGCCTACCATATAGTCCTGAAGTCGAACTCAAGGTGGCTCTATCTATCAATTGAAAACATCCAGTGTTTCACTTCTATAGCATTGAGCAAAGTCTAGAATATCCGGCCATTCCCACATCTATTTTTAACACTGTATAACATATCGGCAGTGCACAGAGACCAGAGGCCCCGCGCCACTGACCGGCGCGGTGCGGCGGACCAGACGTACGGATCGGGTCAGAGCGTCACACCCCAGACTACACCTTTTGTCAGTTAAATTCGGTGCGTAATCGTCCATTTTAGAACTAACGGAATGTGTGTAGACATACCGCAAAATTATGTACAAGAATCACATAATATCTCGGCGCAGGTCAGGCAGTCGGCGGTAAAGCATTCAATTTCGGCACAGCGGCAAAACGCTCCATTTTCGGCGATAGCGCGAGTAGAATCGGCTGCGCCAGCATAGGTTTAGAGGTAGCGCACGCTATTTAGCAGCAGTAAGAACCAAATTCGGCACTGTTCATTCAATTTCGGCGGGTAACCGGAGGCACCCAGATGATTCATATTTTCGGGAACGCTTCCTTAGCATCAAATGAATCCCCATACAGCTTTGTAGCTTTGAGATATCTCAGGGGTAGAAAAGCAGGGCATTGCTTGTTTAGCGTCACAGTACCTACCTAAGATCGTTTCGCTGTTTCCCGTTTCGAATTCTGATGTGAAAATTGATAAGCTTTACAGAGTTAGTACTATTTATCCTAAACAAATAACATCTGTGGGCTGGTCTCTTTTTTATTACAGTACCCGCTCCTGTCCGCACATGGCGGACGACGATCGACAAGGCAAACGCCAATCGTTGTTGAACTCGAGGCAAACCCCGACCTCATTCATTGAAGCACGTCTGTGCTGTTGTCACTGTGTGCCAAGTTTTTGTCCAACACATGAGCTCATTTTACCAAAAGACCTGTTATTTTACTTCACCTTGAAAGCAACCCATCACCTCGTCAATCACACATAACACAATTATCTCCACCATACCAGAATGAGTCCTACCAATCGGTTATCGTTGCACTTCCTGTTATCATCTCCTATTAATCAATTGCCAGCGTGAAACATCAAACATCCCTTACCTACTGTGTGCAAAAGGACACGAAAATAAATTCAGCATTCCGTATCGTATCACCACGCGTCCCCTCACCCCGCCCTACCGCCATGAACACCACCAGAGGCTTAGCGCCAACATTCTAACCCGTCCCACGGCAAGACTCGTAGTTGCGGCAGGTGTATCTCCCCCCCTCCCCCTTCCACACATCAAACAGCATCTGACCGTCCATCCGGCGCTCGTCGCATCCTTTCAACAACCGCGCGATGACACCGGGCGTCTCTGGCGCACGGGCGGGGTCAAAGTTCAGTAGTCGCGTACCCTGTCGGCCTGGTTTTGTTCGCCGCCTTCGTTTTAAGCAGGTGCCTATGCACTTATTACGGAGCGAGCGAAGCGAGCGTAGTCTTTCCTTAGATTAACGGAAATTTCTGAGTATGAGCGGCCGGCCGGCCGGCCGGCCGGCCGGCCGTGGTCACGCTTTTGCGAGGCTTATATCTCAGCAACCACTTGACCGATTTACACGCGGTAATTTTTGTAGGGTAGCTTCATTCCTTCTACCAAGTATTGAACTATTCCTGATGCATGTGGGTGACCCCTTATGCACGTGCCACGTGCAAAACGAAGAGGTGTCCGTTTTGTAATTGTTGCAATATCTCGGTAACTACTTGGCCGATTGCGCTGAAAGTTGGCATGTAGGTAGGCACCCACTAGGCACTGCATATCCATGTGCCAGAGTTGGGGTGCTGCTGCACGTGCGCACGTGCAGGGGTCGTTTCCAGATCTCGAGAACGGCTCGACCGATTGCGCTCAAATTTGGTACACAGTTAGGGACCGGTTAGTAGGGTGCCGTGCACAAGTCAGTTGGGACCCATTTTGCACGTGCGCACGTGCAGGGTGCCGCTTCCAGATCTCGAGAACGGCTGGGCCGATTGTGCCCAAATTTGGCACGTCGGTAGAAACCGGTTAGTAGGGTGCCGTGCACAAGTCAGTTGGAGGTACCCCCTCACAATTTCGCACGTGCAAGGCCCACCCTCTCGCTCGCTCCGTTAGTCGCCCCAAAAGGCGTTATACTGGTGTAAGTACTTACTTGGTAGAAATTAATAGGTATGTACATTGTAATGTTTTGTTTAACCCACATAAAGCACGAACATGAAACGATGCCCATCGCTGACGAATGCGAATGAAATATTCGGCCATAAAGGAGAGGGTGGAGGGCCGGAGGCATGCACATTGAACAAGTCCAGACAGTGGGACAGTGTCAACAGTAAACACCTTGAAAAACGTTTGACTTAATAACAATGCTCCAACAAGCTCAGTTTGTAAGCGAGAAGTCTCTGCCTGCTTTCAAATAGCCGCCGAGATTGAATGAATATCGCCGAATTTGGTTGCTGCTGTTCTAAATGTCGTGCGGCCGTTTCCAATTACCACCGGCATCACCGAAATACAATGCGGATACGCCGAAACCGGGCGTCTTTTGCTGCTGCGCCGAAATTAAATGCTCTAATGCCGATCATCGCTATAAACGGCCGACATGCAATGCTATACTGATACATAGCTTTGCGGTTTGTCTACAAATAATCCGCTAGGTCTAAAATGGACGCGTACGTACCGAAATAAACTGACAAAAGGTGTAGCTTCACCAGTCTCCAGGGAGGCCGGCAGCGCGGCACGAGACGAGAGGCCGGGCCGGCACGGAGCGCGGCAGTGACGTCACCGGGAAATGCCCCGTCATCGTGACGTCACCACAGGATCCGGAGCGCTGTTCGGCAGCCGGCTATTTTGTGTGCAGGGTATGACGTATTTCGCGAGCCGACGTCACAGGCGGTGACGTCGGCTCGCGCGCGAGCCGAGCGCCAACGACAAACTAACGGGAACCCTCGGACACCCTCCGGGCATAAACCGCGGAGTAGCATATTGAGCGAGTCTTATAAGGAAAGTTCATATATTTTCGTTTCTCAAATGATAATCAGGGTGTCTCTTACCTTTTTACACATCATTTAGGCTTACCTAACACTTCAGTTGCCAAATATCTGCAATTTATTCAAACGAAGGTATTTTCGGTAAATATCAATGGTATAGACCGAAATCTTTTGAATAAAAACTCCAACCAACAGAAATAAAAATAACCTAATTTATTTCAACCATTTCCTCCGAATTAACAACATAAAAACTCACTTTTACACACATCATTCATAATAAAGCATACTAACACGCCGCTTTTGACAATTGCGGCGTCGAGTGGCGCGCTGCTAGCGCTCTTTTTCGATCGCAGAGACCCTGCACGCGCGCGAGCACACTACGTCACGTCCGGGGGGCACAGGTATATGAAAAATCGCAGTGACGTAACACTTTTCTCGCTTCTCATTGGTCAATAGCCCGTTGCCGGGGTAACGTGCACGTATGTGAGCGCGGGCAAGAGTACTAGCCGGCCGCCGATCAGGGCTCGGGCCGGGCCGGGCGGAGGAGGGTGGTGAGCGAGCGTCTTCGGTCAGAGCTAGACTGGGAGGTGGACGAGTGAGAAACTCGGGGTTTTTTGAAGGCGTGTTAGCCTGTCAGTAAGGTATGCCCGTGATATGCTACGTGCAGCTTAGGTGACGGATCAAAATCAGAATGCATCGTAATGCGCTCATTGAATTCCCATTCAACAAGTCAGATATGTATGTAAGAGGCATTGCTTTGCAGCAAAATGAAAAGCTGATCGAAAAGCTTTTTTCTGCATCATCGACGAATTCCTAAGCTTGTCATTTACCGGCGCAGTAGCCGCGCCACTGTTCAGACTACATCACGCAATGGCCATGCTATCAGAAACTCTATTACCTACAAGGGCCAGAAAGTCCAATCTCTTGTCACGAAAACTCAGCAAAAAATCCGATATCGCCGGACTCAATATCTGACACTAAGATTTAGATGAAAACTTCCGCCTCATGGAGGGTGAACGTTATCGCTTGAAGCCAGACCTCCCAGACAAGCACCAAATAACGAACATTAAAGAATGCCGACTCTCTCAGTTCAGAGCCCAATTAAAAGCATTACAGAAAGCCAACTGTCTCATTTATCACCAAATAGCGAGCGCTATAGCGCCAATCTGTTCCAGTCCGGCCCCGGCCAGCCTGCCGGACTATCAGCAGTCAGTCAGACGGTGACGCTAGCAATGTGTGTGCCCCAGTCGGTAAACAACCCGCTACCATTAACCAGAGAGCGACCCGGCAACGCCGGCATGCAGCCGCCTGACGCAGCCTGATGGGGCAGCTGGCCCCGACCGGGAGCTGGGCTAGCCCAGTACAGACCGGTGGGGCAGCTGGCCCCGACCAGGATCCTACCCCGTACCGACCCAACCCGGTCACCCGGTGGGGCAGCTGAACCAGACCAGGACCTGAGCTAGCCATCGAGTGCATAGAGACTTCAGAACTATACCAATATGAGGAATATCTGTCACCCTGTCTGTAGAAAAATATTGCACAAACAAACCTAAAAAGCATTGCGGCATTCAATTTTGACCACACAGAATGAGCGAGCAAAGAAGTAGGTATATAAATTCTAATAAGACCAACGAAAAGAGACTTCTCTATGAAATCTGGCGAGGGCCGAACACTGCACGAACGTCGAACGCTGTCACAAATGATGAACAGGCCAAATAGCCCCGTCCGAGGAATCAGCCTCCAACCTATTTTCCAAGAAGGCGGACAATAAGAAGCGGCATGCCACGGCGGAGCGCAGGGACATTGACAGGCCGGGACAGGTATAACTATTAGCGGACAATTGAGCGGTGCACGGCGGTGCAGTGGGACATTGACAGGCGGGGACAGGTGTATTAGCGGACGATTGAGCGGTGCGCGCCGGTGGGAGGACGGAGACACTGACAGGCGCGGACAGATATACTAGCGGACGATTGACCGGAACACGCCGGTGGGAGGACAGGCGCTCGTTGGCCGAGTCGCCGGCCGCGGAGTCGGCGGAGTCGGCGAGTGGCGCACAGCGGAGGCGATCGAACGGGGGCGGCCCGGGGGTCTGTCTTGGGTCCGTGGCGGGTCTATAAGTGTGACAGACTAGTGACGGGTTTGTGACGGGTTTATGACAGCAGCTATGACCGAATGACCAGCCGTCACGCCCGGGACCCACTCTGAAGCCTGACCGTCCCGCCCAGGTGCGTGTACTGATCGAGCCACGACAGCGAGCTCCATCGCCACAATCAATCGAATCACGCACGGAGGGAGGCAGAACCACAGGGACTTCCGATCATCCAACTCCCAGCAGGGCTGGCGTGCCAGTCACGTGAGCTATCCAATATGCTGCTCCAGATGAGACGTCCTGAGGTCTTATCACGGAGGGACCGGCGGAAAGGAGACGGAAGTAGCGCCTAACATACGCGCAATGAAACAGCAGGGGAGCGCTTTGTGTCTCTATTTGCCAAACAAGGATCCCCACGCCGGCAGGGCAGTTTGACGGGAGTTAATGATACCGTATCTTATTCACGACATACGAGAAGTAAAAATATATGGATAGGTGGTAATACCGATCCCAACCGATTGGTATACGGCGTAAAAAGTTGTTCAATCACCAACGAACACATTGAAAGACCAGAGGCCAGTTTTACAAACAGAAAAAAGCCGCCTGCCGGAATTTTTTGCCTAGAGATCGCTTCACATACGGAGCGTAAACGGTAAAGCCTTATTCGCTTACGTGCCCATCGCGTTTACGCTCCATGTGTGAAGCGGTCTTTAGTTAAAAAAGTCCGGCAGGCGGCTATTTTTCTGTTGGTACAACTGGCCTGTGAACGGAGGCCACCAACCTGGATAAAAGCATAGTTCTGCCATCCTTGGGAGTCTTTAAGCCACTACATAAAGTCCCCAGAATTGGCGACTGTGCGCGGACTCTCTAGGTCTCTACGACCAAGGTCGGTCCGAGACCGGAGCTGGAAGCCGAGGTCAGGCCTCAATCTGGCCAGGCCGGGAGAGGGTCGGCCGTTCCGGCAGTCGGCACGGACACGCCATTCCACTCACGCTGACGTGCACCTTTGGAGGAGCCGCCGGCGGCTGTGGCGGGGAGGACCAACGAGGTCGGTCTAGTCTCCGACAGCAGAAGGCCTGAACAGCAGATGCAAGGATACAACGGAGGCGAACCCAGGCATGCCAGTCCATGAGTAATTGAGTAGTCCATGAGTCCATGAGCCAGTCCATAACCTTCACCATTCGCGCGAAAACACAGCCGATTCGAATGATACATAAACAAATGCTGCTGCTCACTGATGTTAGTTGTCGGACTTTCGTCCCCGTCTTGAGTTGAGATGTTAGTTTCACAACGTTTCGGCCAGTTACTTCTCCGGCCGTCGTCAGGTGTTCTTTGGCCCTTAGAAGGACCTGGATGTTGGTGGCGTTGCGCCGTACTAACACCTAACACCTGCGCCGTACTAACGCCGTACTAACACCTCGTCTCAAGCATTCAGAAGAAATGCTGCTGCTGTTTACAAACGAACACGCCTATGGATACAAGGGAAAACCCATCCACCTAAACCAGCTGGCGCTTCAGTGATCAGAACTGCAATCTGACTCGAGACTCGGGGTTTCCAGCCACAAAATTCGCAGACGTTTTCTCTGACGTACTACACCTGGCGATCGTTTGATGCATATGTGTTTCAAACTTGTGTGCTGGTCTGCTGTGCTATGATTAAGGGAGGGGAAAGGAATGCAGTCCCTCCTGTGACTTCCCTCCCACCCATCCCATCGTGTACTCACCAGCGGCATGACGAGGTACTGGGTGATGACGCCGATGGCCGGTCCGACGGGCCGCAGCAGCGACTGCTTGATGACGGCCAGGTCCAGCGTGCAGCCCATGTTGACGTACGTCAGCGACACCAGAGTGGCCACCGAGTAGGCGAAGATCTTGTCCAGCCGGCGGTTACTGCGGACCACGCTGACCGCCAGCTCGGCCTCGCCACTCTCCGGGACAGCAGGGCCGGCGGGAGAAGCGGAGCCGGCGGGGGAGGGGGCGGCGGGCGGCGAGACCCGGCCGCCCGACACGCGCACGCTCGTGTAGCCCAGGTGGGCGCCTGTGAGGTTGAAGGCGCGCCACACGTCCTCGGGTTGGTCGAGTCGGAAGACGATGTCGCGCGGCTCGACCGTCACCTGGCCCGAGTCGTCCAGCGGGTCTACCCGAAACTGGTACTCGCCCGGCGCCAGGTCGGCGAACTCGACCCGCACAGAGGTCGTGTTGCCCTCCATCAGCTGCTCCACCTGGCGACACGGGACGGTCAGCGGGGTCAGCACGCGGCCGTGGGATTGGGAAGCGGGCCATGCCTCCACCAGGTCTTGACCTAGGGCATGAGACGGCCTTCTCTGGATTATGGCACAAATCAGTCACCGCCGGGTTGACGGCGGCTGACGACCAGTCAATAGTTCAGATCCCTAGTAGGCAAAGGGCATAGTAATGGTTTCTTTTACGAATCACACCCACGCAGGGTTCGCATTTGCTGAGTCCATACTGAGTCCAACGACATCAGCGGGACGGCCCCACTAGGCCCACACCAGGTGCATTGTATGATCTCCGCGGTGCGAGTTAGACGGCAAACACCGGGGGCTGCCGGTGGTTCCCCACGCGCAAGGCGTCACAATGTAGCACTACTGACTCATTCTGCCGTCACAGACGCGCGGGGTCGACAATGCAGCCGATCTTCCCTCCCTACAGTGGTGTCTGATGTGAATGGTTTTTGCATGACTAGTTGGTGATTTGCTTAGAATACCGATGGTATCGAATACAGAAGGATGAGGTATCACACTGAATAGGCTTATTTTAGGCCGGTACTTAACTCGCTGTCAGGACCATTAGTCATCCGACATAATGAAATCGAGCCGCTCGCTCTCTATTGCTCAACATTATACGAACGAAACCCCCACATCCGATTGGCAATTCATGGCGCATATACGCAATCACACAATCGCATAACGGCGAGTGTTTGGGGATGCGTCATGAAACTACGATAGTAAGGTGCCCATCAGATATCAGCGATCCAAAGACATTCTATATCGTGTCCGTCACTAAACCATCCCCCTCCCAACACAAGCATGAGTCACGTAATAGTAATTTGTCATCAAAACACCTCAGTTCGGATAGCATAGCGAAGGATATCAGCCACCGACCAAACGATACTCGCACTATCACATCCCTCCATCCCCAGCGCCGGGAGAGCCGGCATCCTTCGCTCTCGGTAAGTGCCCCATCATCCCCGCGCTGGCCGAGTGCAGCTCTGACTCGCCTCTCACCTTGGCCGGGTCAAAGTGGATGGCGCTGGCGGCAGCGGAGGCGGCGCCGCAGCACGCCATCCACAGCGGGATGAGCGCCATCAGGTACATCAGCACCAGGTGCAGCGGCCATAGGGGACACATCCCGCTGTAAAGGACAGACTGCCGTCAGACACATCAGAAGGAACAGACACAGGGGACACATCCCGCTGTAACAGACTGCCGTCAGACACACCAGACAGGACAGACACACCAGACAGAACAGACACAGCGGACACATCCCGCTGTAACGGACAGACTGCCGTCAGACACCAGACAGGACAGACACAGGGGACACACCATGACCAGACAGGACAGACACAGGGGACATACCAGACAGGACAGACACAGGGGACACATCCCGCTGTAACGGACAGACAGTCGTCAGACACACCAAAGGAACAGACACAGGGGACACACCAGACAGGACAGACACAGTGGACACATCCCGCTGTAACGGACAGACAGTCGTCAGACACACCAGACAGGCCAGACACAGGGGACACATCAGACAGGACGCCGCCAAAGAGTCATATCATAGTGTGAAAGTACAGCAGGAAACCTACGTAACAGAACAGTTACGTTGCCTTCACACAGTCCTGCATTCGTTGCATGCCCATTGCCCATTGCCCATTGCACTTTTAGGTTTGTGTGCAATTACGACAGCTTGGTGAAAAAAGGACTACAGATCTAGATACTCTATTGTAGAGAGTGAAAGTCGATCAGCAGCCCACGACCAACGCCTCGACCACTTTTTTCCAGAGTCGTGCGAACGCTGCCAGCGACGGCGTGGGTCCACTGAACCGCACAGGCGGCGACAGCGAAAGCCAAGGAGCAGAAAACGCTGTCATTGTTACACAGCTCGCTGAGTTTCGCTTTCAACGCCGATGAAGATATTCTAGGAAAGTTCTGCTTCAATTTCGCACCTAATCACGCAGAATGGCTTGCATTAGGACAATCTTCGGCGCACAAATCAGCCAGTCAGACATGTGCATCAGGCTATGTCAAAGTCACTTTGACTATCTCCTTCCAATCAACTAAACAATTATCAACTATCTGCACAATCAGTCAATATCGCTCGAGTTTCTGACCTCCGGTGACCGTGTCCGTTTTGCGTCTGTCAGCCCATCCCGTCCCCACCATGACCCGTAACCTCGACCGTCCACTAGACAGGGACGGGGTGCGACGAGTCGCAGGCGGGCGGCGGCCAGGGACAGAACCCGCGCACCTGACGGCGAGCGGCCAGGGCCGGCGCCAGCCCGGGCCCCGTCACGCTCTCTCTCTCCGGCAGTCATGGCGCCGCGCCTGCCGCTGGACATTGCCTCACACTTTCTCCCCGTCGGCAGTGAGCCGAGAAAACAGCCTCCAGTCGGGCCTCCAATACCGTCAGGAGCTGGGAATCGTCAGACCGCTACTCAAATACCAGATTTCATACCAGCGGCCCTTCGGGGAAGGAAATCATTACACCGATACCAATACCATTTAGGCATTCGGACAAATCCACACAGACCTAAGATGCCTAATAAGGACCCCTCCTCCCCCAAAAATACCACATCGCTAGGGCAAGATACCTACTTACGTAATCCTGCGAGATTTCCCCTCTCCCACCTCCTGAAACCCCAGGTAGGTTCTCAGCACCACACCTCTAGTCTGTCTGCCACGCCTCCCTGCCGATCTGACAGCACCCTCCCCCGCTCAGTCTTGGCCGGGGTCTCAGTCAGCTGACAATCCTCTGGCACCCAGTCACAGGTCACAGGGGTCCGTTTGGCACCGGTCGTCTCCGCACAGCCCGCGGGGCGGTGACATGCCCGTTACGTAAGCACGGGGCGCTCGATCGCCGCCGACCGACGGGCAAGCACACGGTCGCACGGCCAGGCAGGGCAGACGATCTGACGACCGTATGGGCGAGCACATGGCCGGGTAGACGGTCAGACGGCTAGAGGGGCGGGAAGGCAGACACAGACGGCCAGACAGACGGGCATGAGCTCGACCAGACAGGCGATAAGACGGTCAGACAGACGGCCGGAGGGGCGGACAGGCAGCAGGCAGACAGGTACGGACAGAGGATCGGCGAATCCACCACCAGATCATACAGAGTAAGCTGCCATACGACCCTTGGGAAATAAAAGTATTCCCTATGAATCATTTTCAGCCCAAACCGACTACAGAGTACAGACGGTGGAAGAAGGTAAATTTGCGGATAATTGCACCGTATTAGGGAAGTTCATTGTAAAGAGCAGAGTACCAGTCTTTTATTCTCTTATGAGTCATAAACCAGTCGGAACTGTGATAACGAAACCGCGCCCACCGGAGACCGGTGCAGGATTCGGAGGAAACCAGTTAGATGCTAACAGGTTACCGCAGATTCGGGTCACCCTTCTCGGGGGATCTACTGGCCATGCTTCTAAACGGGCCTGGATCATGGAAGGTCTCCAGATTTGCACCGTCACACCAGACTGTGCGAATGGCACGTAACCTCTCGCCCTCGATCCCCCCCCCCTCCCCACCGGTGGCCGTGGCGCCCGTGACCTTGAAGACCGACCCGCTGCCGCCTCCAGTACGGTGGGAGGCCCACAGCTCGGCCAAGACCGGCAATGGCGGCCCATACGGATCAGAGTACGACACGGCATGGCCAGACAACGCTGCTGCGACGATGCTCGAGGTTTTCCTAGAGAAAAGCTCGGGACATTTCCACAGCACCTACTTCATGATCATTTACCACCATACATTTCAGGATTTTTCCAGGGTTCTGGCTTGCCCCACGATCTCAGTTATGGGTTCAGGGGAGTCCCATGGGTTTCATGTCCAGTTTTTTGTTTCACAGTTGCACCTAAACGTGTTTTTCACGGTAGTTCAGGATCCTCCACGGCCACGGCTGAACGGTATTCTGCAGTAAAATCCAAGGCTGCGGAGTCGGAGTCGGTCGCAGTCGACAGTTCTGACCGGAGTCGGAGTTGGAGTCGATTTTGGAAACCGGAGCCGAGGTCGGAGTCGAAGTCATAATACCCATGGACTCCGCAGACCTGGCAGGGCTGCAGACTGTGCAGAGTCAGAGTCGGAGTTGGAGTCTGTCGAAGTCGATAGTTCTTCCCGGAATCGGTGTCGGAGTCGGGGTTGGTCTTTGGAAGTCGGAGTCAGAGTCGGAGTCGGAATCACCGAAAATCCATCAACTCCGCAGCCCTGGTCCGTACTACGAACATACTGCACAATCTTGCGGACGTTAACTGACCTGTCACGAAACAGTCGAAAGTTTGCATGAAAACGATTCAACCCATGTCATGGAAGTAAATACCAACAGAATGCCTAACCGAAGCCCAGTGTTCCGACCAGAAACCCGACAACGGTCGGATGATACCATTGAACGGCTGCCTGCGTGTCGAGTTACCCACAGGTGTGGGTATTAGACTCCTGGGACTGGGGGACTCGGATGTGGCCAGCCACCGTCGGACGTGGTAGGGTAGGTGGGAGTCTGACAGTCGACACACTTGTCACGGTAGTGGACTGAGTGCAACAAGGATGGGCTGACGGGGTTCAATGGAAGCGCCAACAACAGTTTACGAATAAAAAGAAAATGTATTCAACTAATGTGGCGTAATAAATATGTGGCCAATTACCCACCCAATGATTGAGAGGAAACAGCCATTGCTTCACAACGGATAGCTAATTTTGATGCTGCGTGGTCAGCTATCATTATATGTCGCTATGTATAAATATTTAATATCATTGCGTCATTGGTAGAAACCACCGTGCGTTACGAAACAAGCATCGCACCGTCAGCCTCGCTACGATATAATAACCAGCCCAGCGCCCGACGAATCCGGTACTTACGATGCAAACATCATCTCTGCCTCGTCTGCAGCCCTCCGTGCCGGTCACTCTATCCTCCTGCTCGTACACCTCTCTCCACTCTCTCTCCTGGGTCTGACGGCTCGCTCCCGTCCGCTCGGTCCCACACTCGCCGGCCTTGCACTCGCCGGGCGACTGAGCCGACCTCCCCGGCGCGGCGCGGCGCTGGAGTGCCGCCCCCGGCAGTACCTCACCTCACCGAGTGGCCAGCCTGCCGGCGGGTGGCTGCAACCGATGCCAGATAGGCACGGCAGGCAGGCAAGGCGAAAAACAGGCAGCCCGAGGAGCCTGCCTTGCAAATCTCAACCCATGCCAAAATAGCTTTGAGAGCGCCTCGTCGCAAAAAAATAATGTCCAAAATAACGTACTGGACGTAACAGTGCGTCCCTGTTGCACCACCCACGGGTTTCCACACCCCGTGGGCCACACCCGTAGCCCCGCCCAGATCATACAGCTCCCTGAGGCAGCACAGTTCAGCGTTACGACCCCACCCATACACTGCCTAGTCCCAACGGCATGATGCAAGAGCTCGCCTACGTCAGAACTGCTGACCTCAGGACGGATCTGCACCTGAGCGTGGCTCCCGGCACCGACACAGCTGCCGTCAGCAGGCAACTGGAGCAGTTGAACGAGATACAGGAGGCTAAAAGCCATTGCTCCCAGTGCAAGAGCGCTGAGCCAGCTGAGGGAGACTTTAACCAGTCATTTCTAGCCTGGGCTCATAGTTACCGAAGGACGTGACTTGATCTAAGTACCCGCAGAGATTTGCATTGAGAACTATTTCATAGAGGGATTTTATGGTAGGCCCGATGTTAAGAAATTGCTTTGCTTCAGGCTTCAGCTTTGAGGCAAAGCGCACGCTGTTTATGAAAAATACAGTGCAGCTCCACATTGCCTGACTTTGTCGACCACCCTGGGCGCACCAATCCGAGCTTCTTTACGTGACTGCAGCCACCTAATCGGCGTCCATTCCCGTGAGAAACGCACACTGCTGGGCAGTGGGCTGCCCATTGATGAAGGGTGAAAGGTGTGGGATGTCCCTAAGGGGTTCTCCACTCTCCACGGACCGCCTCCAGGTCACAGGACCGCTGTAGTGCACCAGCACGGCGGCGCGCCATGTCAGGGTGGAGATTCGCCGAGAGAGGGGTGTGTGGGGAGGGGAGACACTAGGCTAGGCAGTGAGGCAGGAGATGTGACGCATGCTACCTATGACGCCCCCATGACCGGGACGAAAGGAACGGAAGATACGGGAGGGTACCTATTCAACGAATCCAACCCAAATTCGGAGGGCGGACTACCAGAGGGACCGGCATTACACCACTTGTTACTCAATTGCCGCTCTCGTGGCCGTAAGTCCGTGCCTACCCCGACATTTTCTCGCCAGGGATGGTCAATTTCAGCCAGGACCTGGCTGAAATTGGCTCAAACCATGGTTTGAAATGGTTGGCATAAATTCATTTATTCCTATGCCACACTGGTTTTAACAACTCTCCTTCAGGAACATTACAGACATTTACAACTAGTTTTGTCATTAAGCAATTGTCATGGCTGACTGCACTGCTTCAATGCACAAAATATAAAATATTCAAATTAAGAGGGGATTACAATGTATTTTTTCGGCTTACAGGTTATGATGCTGATTTGGAAAGGTTGTTAGACCAATGGGAGGTAAGCTATATGTATTTCCAGATACCCTAACATTGCTTGGTATGAATCTTGAGATCAGTTTTGACCAAATTAATCAATTTAATGTAAACAAATTGTAGAGGAACACATCTGTTTGGTCTCGCAGTCTTTCAGAATGCTGCGCTGGCCGGCTGACCCATGGGAACGATGACACAGTGGTACAGCATGACAACCAGGTGCTTACACATGGCACCCTGCACTCGCTCAGTTGCTGCACAGACTATGCCCAATTACCATACATAAATTAAATTAATACTACCTACCTACGTCATGAATTTCAGACCTGATGAAAGCCAAAGTGTCTAAAGCACTAAGCAAACTGTCAAACTCAAATTCATGACTAGACAAGTTTCTAGTCCTACCTATAGTTTTGTGTATTGTGTGGTAATTGAGGTGTGTTACACCGACATTCATGTACCTAATTTGTCTTGATCTCAACAGCTTTGTTTTTGCAGCTGTTCGAAATCTACCTACATCTGTCACATCAAAATAAGCCATGCAATAATGTAGCAGAAATTGATCATGTAACTTCATCAAGAGACTAGAGAGTATGTCAAGATTCTCATCCTGAAGATGTCAAATTGATGGGAGTAAAGGAAGTCAAAGTGAGCATTTCGCACTCCTTTTTTATTTTTTAGAAATCAAAATGTTGTCCAAATAAATGAATGGGTGGCTATGGGCCACGCAAAGCATTGCTTATTGCAAATGACACCTCACTGAAAATTTAGGACAAGGAGCTGGAGCTACCTCCGGTGTTCATCACAAGGTGCAGTAGCAGTGGAACAACTTCAGTTAAGGGGGGGGGGCAGTGGCACTGCCGACTTTTGGTCCCATTCCTTCCATGCAACGCCCATAGGGCTAATGTTAAAATGCCAAAATCAAAGGGGGGCATCCAGTGCCCTCCCCGTTCGTTCCGCTGCCTATGACAAGGTGAGAAATGCACTGGCCCACAAGTGGCCTAAGTTGAAGTACCTAATGCTCCCTTAAAATAAGTAAAAAATTGGGAAATGGGCTATTTATGTAAATAAAGTTTAACATGACAAAATTGAAACCACAAACTTGGAATTCACTTTTCACACCCTCCCGAACCTACCTTGCGTCAGTGCAGCCTTTATTGAAGCAGCAAAACTCGTTGGCACATGCGTAACTGTTCCTTCAATGATTTTCAGTCAAATTCCAATTCGGTCCGATTGAATGTGGATTTTAATTTTTATCACCTCTTGGCTCTCATTCGTGCACAAAGTCCAAAGACAAAACCGCACACCGCAAGCGCCACAAATGCGCCATCGAATGCATGTCAAGGTCGCTGATAAAAGTGAGATTTCAGTAAAACTGCAGTAAATCTGACGTCATAGAAAATGCTAGCCGTATCCGAGCTCGTTTTTGCTAAAATTGTGTCGTGTATCAGGCAACTCGGCTTCAAACAGCGTAAAATATAACAGCGTAAGCATATCGCATTGAACTTGGTCTTGATTGGGCACAACTAATGCAAATCCGTGGTTCCCTAACGCCTAACGGTGACAGCGGCAGGCGCAGCGCGCCAAAATGCTAAGCGTGCCCGGCGTCGGATAATTCACTTCTACAATCAGCAATCCATCCGATTTCAGCGCATGACAGTTGATGTTCTGCACGAGACGCCCAGCCCACAGGCCACAGGACAATATGCAATAGACGGCAAGGCCCTATATACGGTAGACGGTAAATGCCGGCCGACTAAAATTTGACGTCCCGTATGTACAACCCTCGGCTCCATGTGCTGCGTTGATCATTTGGTCAGCAATACATTCAACTGACGATTTGCATCCCACGTATCCGCATCCTGACCCCCGTCCCCCCCCCCCTCCAACACACACATTGGCCGCCGCGTAACACATGTGTTTATTACACAGAGCAGGTAAGTACACTTAACGACCCCACGCGCTACGCCCGATGGAAATGGCAGGTGACTCGAGTCACTCCGCCGCCAATGACTCGAGCCACTGCACCGCTGATGACTCGAGTCACTCCGCCGCCGGTGACTCGAGTCAGTCATGGTTGGCATCGAGCTGACGACACGGGTACGGCACCCGCCACTGGTCAGGTTCAGCGTCACACGTGTCTGAGCTAACGAGATTTCCCCGCACTTTTGAACAGCTGCTAGACAGACCGGCGAGCCGGGCGGGCGGGCACAGAGACAGGCGGCCGCTCCCCGCCGTCCCAGGACCGCACCGGCGCAGCGCGAGCACCTAACTACAGCGTACTTGACCGCTCCGTGCTAGACACAAACCAGCCGAACTTCACACAAAGGCACAATGTAATAAAAGGGCAGACAGCGATAAGGAAAGAACAGGCAGCTTTTGTCAGCCTTCCGACTCTACTGGTGAGACGCTCAGCGTGCTCCCTGAAGCATTCGTCGGTTATCCCTGGCGGGCGTTATCCGGGCCCGCGGCGCGGCGCTGGCCGGGCGCCGGCGCCGCGGGCACTGGCTGGGCTCGGGGGCAGCAGCGGTAGCATCACAGCCGGTCGCGGCGCCGGCGAGCCGCGACCAACACTCCCTCCCCCTCCCGATCTCCTCAGAGGTCCTGGCGCCTGACCCGGCGAGCGGTGCCGAGCGAGCACAGCGCCACTGGCGGCCGACAGTCGAACTAGACATTGTGGATGGCGAGCCGGAAACAGTCGTGCTGGCAGAAGAAGCCCTGGCCGGTGGGCACTGGTTTGAGGACGAACGTCTGAGAGAAGCCGTGCACGGGGTCGTCGTCCGTCTGCAGCAGAGGGGGCAGCGCGTCAGGAGGGTGGCACAGAGAGGGGGTCAGACTGGCACAGATGGCGGCACAGAGGGCAGGGACACAGGGTCCCGAAAATGTCGGCGTAGGCACCAGATCCACGGCTTCAAGGGAACGGCAAATTGAAATAAATCCATTCTTCTAACACAAGCTGAATTGCCACATATCAAAAACTTGACTTCAAAACAATTTGAATATAAAACGAACACATTACATGGAATGATGATGCCTAGCTCTGGCTCGTCAGAATTGTTTCGCCTCACCTTCCAGTGATCAACAATAACCGATGGATTTGATTCTAGTCAACGATTACATCTTACAATACACCATATTTCTGGCCGTTATTAAAAACCGAATGTATCTGATCAATCTGCGTTGCGTACGAAATCAGTCGCATGTCAGGACTGCCTAAGTGTCTAACCGTCAACTCACGCACCTTGAGCTGTCCGACGACGTTAATGAGGATGCCTCCATCGAACATGGGCTGGCAGTCGACAGTGGTGACGATGTGCTGAATCTTGGTGAACGTCAGCGCCTGAAACAGAGACACGCAGGCGTCAGTGGTGGGGCCGGCACAGCCGCGGGCTTCGGCCGCTGACTGATCACCGTGGAGAATTAAATCGGGACGGAATCAGGTGGGTAATGGCCGAGAACTGGAACCAGGTAGGTAATGGCCGAGAACTGTGCTCACTTCTGGATTAACAGTGTGCTTAGATTAGCGTGCTTACACTGTTGCAACATCACCCCATGTGTTGCGTATCCGGAATAGCAAGAGCGTCACAAACCGGCTGACTCGTTCAGCTCTGGCATGCACAAAGTAAATAAACAGACCGCGCCTCCCGAAAAAGGCTGTAGCGCACTCACACAAAGTCCAATTGGCGAGAGGTAGTCGCTAAACCTTCAGCAAGTGTCACCGGTGAGCGAAACGCAGAGCATGCTACATTTAGGGGATTGTTGAAACCAAGGTGTTTTTTTTTTCAACAATGTCCGATAATACCGTAACATTCAGCGCAGTTTCCTATATGTAGGTGCTCTCCTAAACAATGCCACTGACTAGTTTGATTGTGTCCCAGTTCCAAACGTAGCCTGCTCACTGGAATTACTATGATTTTATCGAACATTTGGCAGGGTGCTCATGCTCGGGCACCCTCCAAACCCAAAAATAAACATCTCTGAAGACATTGTAAAAGCACCACAGGCAAATGAAAAATAATCTCTTTCAGAACTGTGTCAGTTTGCCACAAATTCAACACACTTTATAATCTTCATAAAGCTTCTTCAGACGAATTTTAGCGAAGAACACCTACATACATTTTGCTTATTGTCCTTTGCCTATGAAAACGCTACCAAAATCCAGAAGTCGGCGTAGCGGTATTTCAGCCAGTAACTCAGCTACATGCGAGTTACCTAAAAGATCGCGTAATGGCGAAAAACAATCGCGAACTCTGCCTCCAAAAAGGTAAGAAGCGGGCAGTTCTCCGCTAATAGTGACAGACAGCACGTTAGCCGAGCTATCGCTACTACCGCATCACACGCAAGCTATAGCAGTGGGGCACTCAGTTACTCAAACCCACTACAGAGGCCTCAGAACCTTATCAACACTGGCACAGTCGGTGTTCCCGGCGTTTTCAGCAGAAGGCTGCCGAGTGCCAAACTGCCGACGGCCGTGCAGTGGCTGGTGGTACGTTTTTGACGAGATTTTAGCGATGCGTGTATTGATGATCCATGATGACCCAAGATTACTGGATGACCAACATGAGGAGTACATAAAGGGAAACCCCACTTGTTATGTATTTACAAAACTGAGCTGGATGAGCAGAAGGTGCATCTATAAAGAAGTGGCTGTAGTGGTAATAGCTGTTTCCAATAGCATAAATAGCAAAAGAAATGCAAGCAGTTACACTTTAGTGACAGGACCATCACTGTCAAACTCATATGAGCGAGCTGGCGGTCACAACTCTACAAATTTGATAATGTCATGCTTCATAAAACATGATTAGGGTATCACGTCAGTTCAAAATGCAGTAGCAAGGAACAGCTAGAATGCTGGAGTAAATATGCATGATTGCCACTCACGGCAAACTTCTCCATAATCTTCTGTGCTCCCTGGTGCTGGGAGCCTTCGAAGCTCATCAGACTTTGGTCGGGCTGAAATACAAATACACAGCACCGTCAGGTTTATGAAATGACAACATGCCTATGTATCTAAACTAACAAACACAATTTTTGAATAAACAGAAACAAAATATGCAGCAGTGCGCCACTTTTACAGGAATTAGGGCAAGTAACTGCCCCAAGAGTGTCACTTGTCACACATGAGCAAGCATTCAAACAAATTGCACATAACAATCATTGGTTCAAGTACTGTTCAACATACAATATAGGTACTTGTGCACTTCGTGAACAGAGTGGATAACACTGTTTACAATTTGGTCACTTTCAAACATGATGGCAAAGCCCAGAGAAATACCTAATAAAGACTTCTACCTATGTGCTGTTTTCGATAGCTGTGAGCCAATAGGAGAACTTCTTCATATTCAATAGCATCAATCAGATAAACAAAAGAATAACATGAGCCAGGTAGGCCCACATATGAAACATATCATTTATCCCCTCAACTACTCCGGGTTCAAATTGTGGAGATTGTGATGAACATAAGTTTAAGCATAGGTAGGTAGTTGGGTACTTATAAAATTAACTACTACCTCACTGCCTGGTAATTCTTATTTTAACAACACCAATGTTATGCGTTTTTGGGGTGCCTGGACTGTACACACTAACAACAGCCAGACCATGACCTGTTAAGAAGTACCTATCTATTGGTTCCAAATGCTATTATTTGCTATATTGCTATCAATTGGTTTCAAGTTCAATGTTTTGACCTGTAAACCCTATTTTTCTAATGAAACCAAACACATTCAAAACCACAAACTGAACATTCACCAGACTGAAATCCCTCAATGTCCACCTAGCAGAGTGAAACTAGCCTTTTGATCCCCACATCAACTGCTGCCCTAGTGTGTGGCAATCATTGCAGAAGAGGAACCCAATGACTACCCAATTGTGAGTACCTAAATGTGTAGACTGTAGATGAAGTAAGGTGAAGATAAAAAACAGTATCTAACCTGACCTAACCTTACCTACTGAAGTACAATCCTGAACCAACCAACCTACAACCTACAAACCTACAACCTATCAACTTAAAGCCTACAACCTACAACCTAGGTACCAACTTACCAACCATACTTTATCTACACATACACCCAATTGTGCAACAGGTCATCCACCCAGACTCTAAAGCATGGTAGTCTCAAGTCTCAACAACCTCTTGTCAGTACCGGGACACTCAGCTGGTAGGCACACAGTGAGGTGCAGATCTACCAGTGTGGTGTGACTTGTGAGGCTTGATTGGAGTGGTGTATGACCATTATACTGGTGCCTATGGTGCAAAACAGTAGTACCTCCACATCATCGTACCAGTATAACGCCTTTTGGGGCGACTAACGGAGCGAGCGAGAGGGTGGGCCTTGCACATGCGAAATTGTGAGGGAGTACCTCCAGCTGACTTGTGCACTGCACCCCACTAACCGGTCCCTAGCGATGTGCCAAATTTGAGCGCAATCGGCCCAGCCATTCTCGAGATCTGAAAGCGGCACCCTGCACGTGCAAAATGGGTCCCAACTGACTTGTGCACGGCACCCTACTAACTGGTCCCTAACTGTAACCGTGTACTAAATTTAAGCATCATCGGTCCAGCCGTTCTCGAGATCTGGAAACGACCCCTGCACGTGGCACGTGCAGCAGCGCCCCAACTCTCGCTTTGCAGTTTGGCCGTCAACTCACTCCCCTGGGTGAGTGAGTTGATGGCCACCATGAACAGCTGGTAGTAGTAAAGCAGGCATCACACTTGTTTTTTTTTGCAACCAAGGAGAGGTGGTGTAGGTTAGGTTTTAGGTTGTTAGTCTTAAGTGGTAAGATTTGGGTTTTAGGTTGGAGGTTGTAGGTTGGATAAATATTTACGTAGGGTCCGCAACACTTTTCAAGCAAAAAAAAGCACACTCCTACATTATTTCACATCCTTAATTCAGATATGATGCATAAATGTCTCACAAATAGGGTGTAGGTAAGGTTAGGTCAGTTTTGGCTAGGTTTGGTTTGGTTTGATTAGAAAGCATCTCTGGGTAAAGCGCCTCTCCATGATTGCAAAAAACAAGTGTGACGCCTGCTTTACGACTACTGAACAGCACTGCACAGTGCACATCATCTCAATCTGCAGATGCAAGTTCTATTTCAATTTACAGCATTATTATCAATCACAGATGACATGATAAATGATAAAAAAGGAGGATATCACTATAAATGATAAATGAATGTAGGTAGCATTCACAACTTACGCTGTAGAGGTTCACAAGCTGAGCTCTGCAATTCGGGTCGTCAAAAAGGGTGTAGTATTGCTTGGCAAACTGCTGTCCAATTTCCAAATACTGTGGGTTTAGCGCCATATTTTCAGAAGTTAAAATAGCGACCAGACTAGTCAACTGCTAATACTAGTTTTAACAGAATACAGCCCCTGAAAAATCAAAATATTCCGATGGAACCGCCCGTCGCGCGCCCCACCGCTCTGTCAAATTTCAATTTACAAGTCCACGCTCAGCGCAAAATGAAAAGCAACTAAAATGTTTTCTCATTGATTTTGCATTTATAGTTTTAGTGACGTCATTCAGCAGTCGTCGATCAATTGGTAGTTTGAAACAGAGTTGCTTTTCTAAAAGTATGTAAAATAATGTAGGACGGTGATTAAGTGCTTTTAGGAATTGATTCGGAATATTTACCTTATTTTAAAATCATTCACCGATGTTATTGTTCCTGAATGAACGTAAAACAACACAAAAACTTTCCGTTAAAATTAAGATTTCATGACGTCATCAAACATAATTGAGCCATCTGAATTTTATGTGAAAACAGAAGTATTGCGAATTCGGCGCGACAAAACCGCCGTGAAAGAGACAGGTGCGTCATTTTCGAAACACAAAGCAGCATGAAGAAATAAAGTACCGTAGCTAAATAATATACTTTACTAGCAGACCATATTTTTTACTCTAAGCTTCACCCAAAAATCATTATTATTACATCAGACCTATTGATATGAATGAAAAAGACAATAGAAACCTGCTTTTTAGCATACAACACATGTGTTTTGGATTTTTATCAGGCCATATAAAATAGTTAACCACATCACAAATCACAATACATTACAATCGAGGTCGAACGGGGTCGACAGCGTTCAACCTCGATTGTATTTTGATGTAGTTATCTTTATGTGGCGTGATCATGGGATTATTTCCGAAACACATGTGTCGCTAATTTAAACAAAAAAAAAACGTTCCTATTGCCTTTTCCATTCATTTCTTCAACCACAAATTTTCATACCGACCTGAGACCTCAGACCTGACCGGTGGGCGGTGACCTATTCTGAAATAAAATATCACATTCGCGTTTTCTTTGCTAAATGAGCAACAAAAACGTTTAAAGAGATGTGTGCTTTCTTTCCGGGATGAGTCCGCCACAATAAGTACCTAGGCAGCCGTTGACCTTACCTTTCTGCAATAGGCTTGTTTTAATGTTTTGACTTTTGACTCAAAACTTACAAACATTTATTTTGTCGACATTTTGTTCCTCTCGTTAACCCTCGCCAGCACACTGCACAGGCCATTTTGCGTCCATTGACGGCACAAGGGTGCTGCACAGTGCACACAGTCCTTCGACGTTGGTGCGACCCCTCCCCCCCCCCCCCCCAGCTCGCGTTGGCCGCTGATCAACTATGAGCCTCGCGAAAAAAAACGAGCGTGATGCCCGTGACGAGAGGAAGCCGATGATACCTAATTTTAAGGTCCTAGGTCATTGGTTGACCTTCCAGGTCAAGTCAATGATCCAAAAGTCGAGAAATTCGGGATGTTAGAACGTCGTGAAGTGTGGCTGCTCCGCCTGCTATGAAGTATTTCGGGTGCTGATCACGAATATCATGTTAGTTTTGATTACAGATGATGTCTCATGCATTTAGGCCAGGTCGGGTCAGGTCAGGTCAGGTCAACCAGTAGGAGTCCTGCCGGGTATTTGCAACGTGTCAACCGCCTCTGACAGCTTCGTAACATGTTACGAAGGCATCAAAAACTACTTCGTAAATGTTCAAATGGTTGCCAAATTCTAATTCAGCTCCAAAAACTGGCCTAGACTAACATGTAAAACTCGAAAAAGTGAACCGAGGTTATCAAAGGTCAATGATCTGACCTGATCATCAGGTGACCTTGACACCCACCCTAATGCATGGGACCAACATCATAGCTGATACCTAGCACATGGTTGAACGCTTGAAACCACGAAAAGACTGCAAACGCGCGGCTAATGCGAGCGGACATACGGCCAAACATGGTCTCAAAAAGAAGGTCACAGGTCAAAGGGCATTTGGGTCAGGGTCATGAAATTTTCAGGGTAGATTTAAAATTGAATAACGCGATGGTACTGAAAGTTTCGTCGCGATCAACCGCTTTTTACGCGAGTTATTCGCGAAAAACCGAGTGGGTGTCCGTTCGATCTCCCCCCCCCCCCCCCTATAGGGCGAGGGTCGAGCCGGAGTACTTCCCTCTAACGCCCACAGTCTGTGTCACGCTCTATGTAGGGGAGAGTGGGGCAAAACCGCCACCCGGGGCAAAGCGGCCACCCATCGTTTTAGCCCCTCATAGCTGGCGCCAGTTCTAATTCAGGTATGCTTTCCAATTATGTTTCTCTTCGCGATCGTTCGAATGAGCCAGACCGGGGTTTCAGGCCCATCACCATGTTGTTCTGTGAAACACGGAAAAGCATTGCTTGCCAGGACTTACCAACTAGGTAGGTATGTTTGCAATTCTTAAATGCTATTTTATTCCATAACCGTTTGTCCGTGAAATTTTATAAGCGTTCTTGTCCATGCATTGCGTGGTTAGCGTACATGTCTTCCACCAATTTTAATGCTTTTTACCCCACCAATAGCTGAGCTGGAATGTTTTTGTCTCGGACGGTATGCGCGGGGTAAAATGGCCGGGGCAAAGTGACCAGCCCCCAATTGGCCATAAGTTGTTTCCATCTGCACCAAAAAACATCATTTATATTCAAATGTGTCGTCATGCATTCATCTTGGCCACTTTTCGGTCACATGAGTTACCAAAGAATGCAATTAAATGTTTTTCCATGAAAAAATGAACCTGAAATTTTCAGGAAAGGCCTGCCAAAAGGGCGACAGCGTGGATATATTAGGTAACTTTGTCAGTGCCGTTCTTACGCTATTTGTTAAAAACATTAGAGGGTGCATTAAACCCCCTGGCCCAGCGAGTATCCCTATCCAATGGATAGTGATTGTACTCGTATCCATTGTATGAATCCTGTTATTCGTCTCGGTAAAGGCAATATTCTTTATGATTTTCCGAGCGTTGAAATGAATGTCAACGCCTCGTTGGAGATTATGCTCTCGACTAGAATAGGACTGCTTTGAGAAATAAAGTCCCGCTTTGTAAGACATATTGTTATTAACCCGCGCCCGGCTGGGGGTCCTGGATTTCCACGCCCTGCTGGGGGGGGGGGTGTTTGAACACCCCCCCCCCTTGTAACTCGGCTCCTGGGCCACGTAGCGATACGCGGAAGGCGGCGTTCGAAAGAGCGTCAAAAATAATGACGAAATCACTTCGGTCAATTTTTTGGTCAGGTCAAAGGTCAGGTCACCAGAGGTCATTGAAGGCAAAATTTCGCCGATTTCCAGGTCGAATGGCGAAAATTTCCAAGAAGCCAACGCATAACTCGGGAGCCAATAGAGCTACAGCGCCGCGGAAAAGCGCATTCGATAGCCCTATTAACGCCCTTTCTGAGTAATTCTCTCAGATTTGACCTAACGTCAACGGTTTTGCCTGCAGGGGGCAAAAACTGCAAAAATAGCCGATTTTTTCGGAAACAGTTTTTCTGCAATAACTTTTGACCCAAGCCCTGTACGAGCTTACTTTTACCGGCATTGTGTTCCTCTCGTCAAGACGCATCGAATGAACTATAACTTGACCTTGAAAGGTCAACTTGAAAATTTGACCTCAGGTCAAGGTCATGACCTGACCGGAAAGGGTCATGTTGCATATCAGTCGATCCGTATCGTCGAGATGAACACATCTAAGGCGTTTTCATCGCTCTAGCATGCCTCTATCAAAAGTTACTTGCGAAAAACTGTTAGATACCATTCGTGACCTAAGATGACCTCAGGGCATAAACAAGGGTCACGGACACCATTTTCATGTTCAGTGTGTCTAAACCACTTGTAATTCGGTGTTTGGGAGTGTTTATAATGTCTTTCATCCAAATGAGGCGCATTTCAATTTTCTCCCATTGACTTATAATGGGGAGGTCGCAAAATTGACCTGACCTTAGGTCATCGATATCAAAATTCTGAGATATACATTTTGTACATGCTATTGCTCTTAGCAATCGCTGAAAGTTTCAAAGCGATCGGTCACTCGGTGTAGCTATGGCAGACATTGAAACTTTTTATGAGGTGAGGTCACTTCAAGTGACCTGGTGACCTGACCTTGAATGACCTTGGTCTGAAATTTTCACAACATGTGTAGAATTGATGTATGATAAGGTGTACAAAAAACGGCGGCGCTCCGCGCCGCCGTTTTTGAGATATTCGCGAAAAACCACAAGGGGGGGTGTTCAAACACCCCCCCCCCCCAGCAGGGCGCGGGTTAAGCGCCTAGCCATCCTTGAGTGAGATGCGTGCCTTGCCGATAGTCAGCATGTGTAAGGGAGAGTGGGGCAAAGCGGCCACCTTCTTACGATGCCGACGCTTGGTTTTAAACTTGGGAAGATTCTTACTATACCTACCAATATGGTTCCTATTAACCCGCGAGTTGCTGGGGGGGGCGTTAAACGCCCCCACTTTTTTCGCCGGGCCATAGCATAAAAACGGCGCGCCGCAGGCGCGCCAAATTTTGGGTACCTGTAAGGAATTGATTGAAGTTTATTGTGACAAAGTTTCAAAAAAATCGGTCGGAAAATTTTTGAGATATCGAGGTGTTAGTGACGTCATGATTTCTGAGTTTTCGACCAAAAACGGTATATGTTCAAAAAATCATATAAAATCACAGAATAGACATACAGACATGCCGTAAACGCCATTAGACTGCCAATACCATAGACAATTAAATGGCTATCTTCGATTATTGATTATCGTTACGCATTTTCCAAAATCGTGAACTGAATCTTGGCAATTTCTCGTGACTACTTCAGGACCATGATACATGCATTTCTTAAATTGAACTTTTTTAGCCAAACACGTACACATATGATAAAATGAATGTCACCATCGTGTTCTACGCCCCAAATTACCCATAAAACATGTGTCACAGGCTGCGAATATCAGTTTTGATTTTCGGGGATATGTGCCTGCCCGGTTGACCTGACCTTGACCCTGACCTATGCTTGACTGACCCCTACATGGAGCTGACACTCTTGTAGGCCTTATATGATGGATTGTGCACCGTTTTGACAGAGTTTATGACGAGAGGCGCCCATTGCGAAGTCCTGAAGTCCATGCTACTGAAAGCCCGATTTCAGGTGTTTGACCTGGCCTTTACCCGACCTGTGACCTCAAAATTCAACTTTAAAGTACTCATCTGAAGCGTCTCGTCGCGTTCTTTCGTTTGCCGCCTCGTGCGTTTCGCTGCGCCTATCGGTTCTCGAGTTATCGGCTGGGGGCGTTTAACGCCCCCCCCCCCCCCAGCAAACGGTGGGTGGCGAAATACCCCAGCAACTGCCGGGTTAAATTGCCTTTTATTTCAACTGCGTTTCATTTCCAAAGGCGTTCACATATGAGAGATATTGACAAAACTTTGAACCTATGCACATTGGCCACTTTGCCCCATACCCTGGGGCACAGACTTCTCTATATAGAGAGAAGTCTGTGCCTGGGGCAAAGCGGCCACCGGCGACTTCCCGATGTGTGAAACAGAACAGTTGCCTCATGTACGTACATACGACTAAGGCATTTGATGGTGACAACTGACAAGGTTTAAGCGAGGTTGAATGTTTACTTTGTCATTTTCCCACCTGAAGTTAAACAAAGAAAGGATTTTCAATTAAAATCCTTTCTTTTCCCTAGCAGCCGGACTTTACGACTTTCTAACAGGTTCCGATTTTCCCGACTTTTAGGTTATTGGCCTGATCTGGAAGGTCAACCAATGACCTCACCTAGGACCTTAACCCTCGCCGGCACAGGCCATTTTGCGTTCTTCGACGGCACAAAGGGGGGGGGGGTGGTACGACCCCCTCGCGTTTGGCCCCTGATCGAGCTAGAGCTTCGCGGAAAAAACGAGCGTGCTGCCCGTCACGAGAGGAAGCCGATGATACACAATTTTAAGGTCCTAGGTCATCGGGTAACCTTCCAGGTCAGGTCAATGACCCGAAAACCGGGAAAATCGGGACCTGTTAGAAAGTCGTAAAGCGTGGCTGCTATGTGGTTTTCCGGGGTGCTGATCACGAATATATCGTGTTAGTTTTGATCAGAGATGATGTCTTTAAGCATTTAGACCAGGTCGGGTCAGGTCAGGTCAGGTCAACCGGTAGGGGTTGTGACGGGTATTCGTAATACGTGTCAACCGCCTCTGACAGCTTCGTTACATGTTACGAAGTTACCAAAACTACTTCGTAAATGTTCAAATGGTTGCTTAATTCGAATTCAGCTCCAAAAACTAGCCTAGAAACATGTAAAACTCGAAAAAGTGAACCGAGGTCACCCGAGGTCACCAAAGGTCAATGACCTGACCTGACCTTCAGGTGACCTTGACACTAACCCTAATGTATGGGAGCAACATCAAATCACATGTTTGAACGTTTGAAACCACGAAAAGCTTGCAAACGCGCGGCTAATGCGAGCCGACATACGCCGAATCGCGATTTCGGCCAAACATGGTCACGGAAAAGAGGTCACAGGTCAAAGGTCATGGGGGTCAGGGTCATGAAATTTTCAGGGAACGTGTAAAATTGATCAATGCGAGGGTACTGAAAGTTTCGTTGCGATCGGCCGCTTTTTACGCGAGTTATTCGCGAAAAACCTTAGGGGGGGGAGGTTGCATAAACCCCCCTGTGCCGGCGAGGGTTAAAATTGGGTATCATCGGCTCCCTCTCGTCACGCAAAACACGCTCTTTTTCCGCGAAGCTTTAACTAACTCGATCATGGGCCAATCGGCAAGGAAGGAGGGTCCAATGGACCCCTCCCTCTTTTACGTTCGTGACGATCAAAACACCAATACGGGCGAGGGTGAAACTTTGCAATTTTTTCGTATAGGTATCTTTTACATCAATTTCCCTAACGTTTTGAAATATTTTGAAGGCCATCAGGCACATATTTGTGGTTCATGTTACGATACAAGGCCGCCCCAAAGTCAAGGTCGGGGAAGACTATCCTTGCAGTTGCTATAGGCTACTTCACTGATTCAAGTCAGTCATAATAATTCAGCCATTTTTGCTATCCTGACGATCTAAATGGATACTTAGAGCAAAATGGATGCCAGATTCGTGATTAGCGGCTACGAATTCATTATACAACATCTTTAATATGCCAAGGTCAACCAAAGGTCATTCGAGGTCATAAAAGGTCAACATAAGACTTGGCTTTTTTTAAACAAAATATAAGTCATTCGATGACGAATGCGATGGAACCGCTGTCGTAGCCTTAGGGTCATTTTTTCTTGAAAATATTTGTGAAAAACTGAAATTCCAGCCCGGGGTCGTTGACTTGACCTCTGACCGCAGGTCACCAAAACCATTTTTGTATTTTACATGGGCGTCGAAAGCGGGGGGACGGGGTGACGCGTCCCCCACTCGAGGGATCTGGGGGGACGTCCCATACAAAAAAAATCACTCATAAATGTTTTAAAAAGATGTTTTTTTGCAACGGTTACTCACAATGGAGCTAGGTAGATAGAAATAAAGCTTCTTTCAAAAAATGATGATGCTGGTCGGTTCGACCGTACACAAATGAGACCTTACGTCATCAACTTATGAAATTCGGACTGGTCAGAGACCGGTAGGCAAGGGCGGCGCCACAGGGGAGGGGACGGAGGGACTTCTTCTCCCAGTCCACGGAGTGGAGAGTTATCCCCTCGCGTTTTGTTTATTGCTTTCGGTTTAATGCTTCTAAATGCCTTTTCCAAATTCAAAGACATACCTAATAGGAAACTCCGTGAAGCCAAAAGTTTCTATGCCTACACCAGTAGCGACGGAACACCTTCAATTAGGGGGGGGGGGGGGGCACTGCCAACTTTTGGTCCCATTCTTTCCATGCAACCCCCATAGGGAATGACCAAATCAAGGAGGGCACGGTACCCCGGTGCCCCCCCCCTCGCGTTCCGCCGCCTATGGCCTACACCGACAAGCAACTTCACCTGAATATGACTGCTATGATGAGCGGCACCGGTGCATTAGACAATTCGTGGCACAAACCTTAATCGCGTAAGCATTTTTGGGGCTAGGTTCCTGTCCTTCGGCTAGATCCTTCCAAAAATGCCTACAGGGTGTTTCATAATGAATGTCAATTTTAAACTGGGGAGTTCAAAAAGAAGAAATGTGTCTAGCACGTGCAAACTTTCAAGCATTGTTGGAAATTGATGGACATTTTATATAAATAGCATTCAATGCCAAAGTTGTTGTCATTCCTTTTTCAGAACGGGATATGTCGGGTTCACCTCGCGGCTCGCCGTGCTCAAATGATTAATACGCCATTTTTGAAAGAACAGAAGGCGTGGATAGTGTTACAGCTCGGAAGCCTTAAGAACATCTCCAAATTTATGAGAAAGTTTCGGCTTCACCTTAGAGTTAACCCTTCACTTTAGGGTTCACTTTAGACTTAGAGCAAGAATTCGTTGACTCCCCCATGGGCTGCGAAGAAGTGTTCCGGGCCGTGCGCCATATCCGTGGACGGGACCGAAAGTGCATTGATCTTCACGGGGCTGTCGTGGAACCGTTTGTCTATATAGAGAAAAGTGAACAGACAAAAATCAAATGTCCAAGTCTTCTGGTGTATGTGAATCTGAAAATTATGCAAATATATTGTTTCATATGGCTAATATGGCAAATTTAAAATTGACATTCTTTATGAAACACCCTGTAGACCAATTTTTGGATCACGCACCTACCTAGTGCTCCATTGTCCATTTGATATAAGATCACATGTATAAATATCCGAATCATACGAATTGCTTCAGCGTTACCGTAACATTATTTAGGCTACAGAGTCGATTGATCAACTCCGTGTAATATCAAAAGGAGGATCGATTCGATAGGAGCAACCGCATCCACCAAGGACTGAAGTTCGGCCCCAAAGTCTCGGGGACAGCTGCAGAAACACAAATTTCAGAGCATTCACAACACAATACTCAAGACTGTCCCTCACTTTCAAACGGTTCTCCTCCCGTGCTTGGCAAACCGACAGTCGAGGGGCTCACCATGACCTTTGAGGGTCTGATGTTGGTGTGAAAGGACCTCGTCACGGTCTCAGGTCTGTGAGGGTCCAGGAGGTTTTGATACTCGGTGTGGGCCTATATTGGTCTGACCCCTATAATACAGCCACCGTCCACCAGTCACCACGGCCAAAAGAACCTCCAGCTCTTTTCCCACCCGTTTTGGGAAACTGGGAATACGGCTGACCATAAACGGACGTTATACTTATACGGTTAAAAATACCATATTTTTTTTTAGGGGCAAGGGCTTTTTGACTTGGTGGCCAGTCCTTAGGTGTTCTGGTATCAAACTTGTTACACCAGCTGCATCATGTATCACATGTATGTGTTTTGGAGCTGTTTGCCAAGTGATTTTGAAAATTTTGCAGTCATACTGGAGACCAAACATGTGCATGGATCCGAGTGATGGATCTATGATCTCAGTGGATCTCGATCTCGAAGCAAACTACAGGCTAGGATCTATGATCCCACCGGACCCGGCGTGAAAAAATTAATCTGGATCTATGATCTCATAGAATCTGACGATAAACCAAGAACATGGATCTATGATCTGAGTGGATCCCCATACACAACATTTGAAACCAGGTTTCCAAGTGTTTCTATGTCAATAAGTGCCAGAAAAGTATGGAGTATGACGTGCAATCACATAAAATCTCTAAAACAGAACGTTTGTGAGTTGAAGCGAGTGATTTTCTGGGATTTCTGAGCTGACAAAAACCAAATGTGGATCTATAATCTCACCGGATCTCAAGCAAAAAGCTAGCCTAGGATCTATGATCCCTACCGATCTCTCGATAGATTGATGAGCTGGATCTATGATCCCGACGGGATCCGTGGGATTAGATCCCAGATACATTTCCTCGGATCCACGTACATGTCTGCTGGAGACCAAAAGAGATTGTGAGTTGTGACAAATAAAGCAGCCCCCACGCATGTATGTATGCATTAACTATCATATTAACGGAATACATCAACAAGTATACCCTGATAGAAGACCAGAGGCTCTGATTAACCGTGTCAAAATGAATCTGTTTTCAGACGTGTACCATGTAGGAATTAGGCCCAGTATCGTTGAACAGCTAATGCATCGGCCTGAGAAAGTACGGTAACGATACTTGATTTTGGGTTTTTAGTCGGCCGATCCGTCCCACCTGTCGAAAATATGTGGCGATGCCCCTGGTATTTTACCTAAGTCATATGCTACACAACCGTACTCAAAATTTGTCTTTATCTCCGAAACTCTATTTTTGGCAGTTGTTTGAAGTTCACGTCTGTGACGTCGAGATTTGCCGTGCGAGGATTTAAGAAAAACGAACCTGTGACGTCATTAGGGGACTGAGTCAAAATTTCTTACTCCAGTAGATGTGAAATTGATGCGGTAAAAGGTACTTAAAGATTGGTGCTTCTATCCCATAAGCGCTCGGGAGCTATAACAAATATTCTTCAAGGGGGCGGGGGATATTTCCCCCCCCCCGGGCCCGCGAGGGCTAAGTTTACGTTCTAGTGTCAAGGTCAAGTCAAGGTCATGTAAAACGGTTAAATTTTAAAATTGAAATCTTGGATACAAAGGATATCAATTCGATGTAGCTTGACACGGGGAATCCAACAGTGGTTTTAGTTTAGCGCTACATTGTCTAGGACGGCTGTTCTAGGCAACGATGTCCAGTTTTCTATATTTTCCATTAATTACTGGTTCAGTTGTCACTGGTTCAGTGGTCACTGGATCAGTTGTCACTGGTTCATTTGTCACTGGTTCAGTTGTCACTGGATCAGTTGTCACTGGTTCAGTTGTCACTGGTTCAGTGGTCACTGGATCAGTTGTCACTGGTTCAATTGTCTCTGGCTCAGTTGTCACTGGTTCAGTTATCGCTGGTTCAGTTGTCACTGGTTCAGTTATCGCTGGTTCAGTTGTCACTGGTGCAGTTGTCACTGGTGCAGTTGTCACTGGCTCAGTTTTGCTGGTTCAGTTGTCACTGGTTCCGTTATCACAGGTTTAATTGTCTCTGGCTCAGTTGTCACTGGTTCAGTTATCACTGGTTCAGTTGTCACTGGTTCAGTTTTACTGGTTCAGTTGTCACTGGTTCAGTTGTCACTGGTTCAGTTGTCACTGGTTCAGTTTTACTGGTTCAGTTGTCACTGGTTCAGTTGTCACTGGTTCAGTTTTACTGGTTCAGTTGTCACTGGTTCAGTTGCCCGTTTATCCTCAAATAAACGTAACCGACCAGTAGGTACATACGTACAATTTTAAGTGCATATATGGGACAGTCCACGCTATCTTGTGTTTATGAAATTTACTCACGCTCTTAGGATAAAGTTTGAGAAAAGTCATTCAGGTTAGGCGCTTACTACTTACATGAGGTATTGGCGCAATTTTGGCAATAGGTGCACTTATCTAAAATGTATCGTGGTCGTAGGTATGCTAAGATTTAAAAAACTCAATTTTTTCCAATCGTCAGGCGTCCTTCTTGTCAATCGTCAGTAATCCTTCTTGTAAGAAGCCTTGATCGTATGGTTCGTGATTTCACCGTTCTGATTTATTTATGAATGGATGCATTGCATTGTTGTTAGCGGATGCACTGAAGTGGCCTTGGCTCTATATCTGAACGTCAATCTTTGGTGTAGTCTGTAGGTAACTGCTCGCCTGTATGCATGTGAGGTGAGGTTCATGCTCAGATGTAGCTTTCTCACACGCCGAGGGTCATCAGTGTCGCTCTGAGCTGAACTGAGCCTGAAGGCGCAGCGCTGACGGACGACCCCGATCCATGGTGAGGAGAGACGTGCTGCCTGTCGCGCCATCGAATCTGGCAGCTCCTGTCGCTGCGCTCATGCCACATCGACAGCCATTTGTGAGCGAGCAGCCAGCCGCCAGGTGGCAGGACGGCGGCGCTCGATAGCCGGCCGCGCTCCGGCAGTGCTCGCCACTCGTGCCACCGGCTGTCAGCGGAGGTGCACCGTTCTGCCGGTGGCCGCCAGGAGGCAGGCCGCCTCCGCGCCCGACCTGGAGCAGCTGCACCGGCCCGCCCTGGCGCCCCCGGACAGCCCTGCCGGTAGCAGGTAGGTACTGCACCCCCCGGCCGGTGTACCCGTGTTCCCGCAGCGGTACCTGCCGTTGGCCGCGCCGTCTGTGTGTCGGCGCGACGGCCCATGGCCGGCCTTCAGCCAGGCGTGTGGCTCGGTTCTGGGCCGGCGGGCGCGCTGACAGCTGAACGCGTGGGACCGTCTGTCCTCCCGTCGGCCGGGCCGGCCGCCGCCACTGCCACTGACGTCAGCAGACGTCGTATCGGTCGCGGCGGGCCGGCCAGCTTCACCGATCGGTCTGCCCATGGTCGCCCGCCCGTCGCCCCGGCCCGGCCGCGCCGATCCTATCTGTTGTCTGGAGTAGACGACTATCAGTCCGACGTGCCCCGACCAGTCTGCTCTCGGTCGGCGGTGACGTCCGCTCTCGGCTGTTTCTCGAAAGGTGTCATGAAGTTTCGCTTTATAGTTGTGCTAACGTGTTACACAATTTGTTGCCGTGCATGATCGTTGTCTAGTTAGGGTGGACTGTGACTTTCCGTGACTGAATGTTTTTAATGCGGCCAAGGCCAAACAATTTCATGACAACTGCTGAAGAATGAGCCGGATTTAAATCGCGTTTTAAGCCCTATTTCTTCTTCCGATGTGTAATGAGCTAAGCAGGCACCACATCCTACCTAACAAAAACACTTTCGTGTTTTTGGCCTATGACAATGAACAACACACATACCTACTACAAAAATAGATTAACATTTATTGAGGCATCTAAAATCGTCACCGTATACACTTAAAAACTTACAAGGTACGTACAAGCTCATGAAACTAATCATGGTCACTCCCCTCAAACTTGAAATTGGAAAAGCGAATTCTTTAGCCACTGTGCCTGAAGTCAGAGTACCAGGCCGTACAGAACCTCAGTAATAAGGCGACAAAAACGATAGGTGGGACTCCTGCTGGCATGGTCGAGCACACTAATTTCACATTTAGGGATATGCTCGGCTCGGAGACTTATGTAATTTGTAATTGTATCCTGTTTCTCGTCCTTCGCTATTCAGAAGTCACAAGAAACCACAATCTCTTATTCCCAGAACGATAGGCGAGCTTCTCAAATTACTGATATCCTCAAAGCGACGCAGACAACAATCAAATCGTCCGTGCCTTGTGTTGCATTACCTGTAGTCTTTATGATCATCCCATTGGTCTTAGCTTTCAGGCATCACTGTCTTTGTCATCGCAAAGATGATTTATCCTCGTTGCAGCTCTTCAAAGAAACCCTCGCCGGATGTAGGTGTTGGTTTTCTACATACAAGAGGCGGGGATGGGTATGGCTCCTATACTATCTCGCCCCTAATTGAGCTGGTACTCAGCTGAGCAGGCAAACGAGAGCGTATCGAAACGAATCGAATGGTACCCAACAGTAGCGGCGAAACACCTTCAATTAAGGGGGGGGGGGCACTGCCGACTTTTGGTCCCATTCTTTCCGTGTAACGCCCATAGGGCTAATGTTAAAATGCCAAAATCAAAGGGTGCACGGTGCCCCGGTGCCCTCCCCGTTCCGCCGCCTATGGTACCCAATGCTAAGATCATGAGGTTATCTGGTGATCTCTTGGTCAGGTCAAGATCCCAAAGTCTGGGTCTGGTTTTTGGTAACAAAATGTACCGAAATTCTGCAAACATGTTCGCAGAGACAAGAAATCAGTACCATCGTATCTGTCAAGTTTAGCTGCTTTCTTGTTTGGGTAAGGTCAATTTGGGTATTGATCCCAGTTCAATTGGACAGGTGGAGGACGCGGTCACGGCAGGCATTCAATCTAGGGGATCATGTGGCGTAGCATTCGATCCAATTTAAGTTGAATTGCGCCTTTCCCAACTTACTAAATCAGTTAAGATGGAATTTTGACGAAGAACTCCGATAGACTCGGCTCAGATGACCTCAAATATTTCATTTATGATATCACACAATGTTGAAAATGTGTGCAATGTGTGTAGGTAATGTTACAATTTTTATTAGTGCTTTAACCTTCCAGGCGGTGGGAGGGGCATATTTTGCCCCCTTTAGTTTTTTCGATATATCTCCAGAACCGCTGCGCCGATCGTCACCAAACTTTCAGTACCCTCCCGTATAGCTTTTAGGCATATTGTGACCAAACATTTTTCCAAAGGCTATGATAGGTTGGCCGCTAATGACGTCGGAGTGACGTCATTTCTGCCATTTTCGACCCCAAGAAAGATTTCGCGGGAAGAACTGTCAGGACTATAGATTTGATGATACATAAAAATGTACAGGATATAAAAGGTATAGGATTACCAGCGCTACTAAACTGCTATCTCGAAATGTTATTTTTTTGGAATTTGACCCCTCCAATTTTTTTGATATAATAGCAAAAAAATCCCAAAAGCTTTTCGATTTTCGAAAAATCCAGAGTATATGTAATAGCCTGTATCGGCTTCTATTCACATACCAAATTTGAGATCAATCCCTCTTTTTTGGGCCAAGTTGTAGCAACATGAAACTGTTGAGAATTGATGACGTCAAATTTTCAATTTTAGACCACGTAGCGCAAAACAAAGACCACCATTAGACTCGCCGTGACGAGCTGCATCGAATCAATACCCATTTTATGCAAAACTATCAACTTTGAAATGTGATCTTTTTTGACCTGACATTGACCTGACCTCCACCAAAAAGTGACCTAAACCATACTTGATAGTATTATAACCAACACCATCGAGTTGGAAATGAAAAATTGGCCATAAAAGATGCATCGCACAACCCTAATAAAGCTGGGGTCATGTGCTGACCCTTGGTGACCTGACCTGTGGCCTGACCTGGTATTATCAGTAGCCTCTAATAGCAACATATGTACTAGGCAACTGACGCCCTATCGATGATTTTCGACAAAATGCGTTTTACTCGATGTTATAGCGCATTTCCTAGAAGACCCGTGAACGGCGAAACATTTTATATTTGACCTGACCTGTGACGTCATCGGTGACCCCGAGGTAAATGGAATTGGATTTCCTTCGACGAAATTGATAGGGCTATCGAACACCGTTTGAATTTTACGCATCCGTCAGTAGTAGTCCAATAGTTAGGAAATACGGGGGGGGGGGAATGCTCCCCTACCCCTACCGCGCGGAAGGTGGCCGGGAGGCCCACCGCCTGCCGGGTTAAGAAACAAATCAGATTTTTCCAAGTGGTCCGCTTGGCATTTCTCCGCATCCATTTTCCTGATTTATCCACGATTGATGATTGCCAATGAGCTTACCCTTTACCTCCGCGCTAGAGACCCCTTGGCGCTGAGATCGTTGTAAATTTGGAACATTTCTAGATCGAGCTGTGTTTCATGTGTGACGCCAAAGACCAGTGACTTGATCTTAAAAGCTAAAAGTATACTCGTAGTTGATGCAAAAATAACCGGCTTGAAAAAGTATCGTTTTGGCTCGTGCCGAGAACCATTATTTGTTGGGTTAAGTACCTGTGGCCAGTTGTTTTTAATTAGCCCTCGTCCGTATTGGCATTTTTACACCTTCAAACGCTTAGGGGGAGGGGTATAATTATTCCATTTTTCTCGTAAAGCAAAAAGATATACGTCAAAATTGCAATAGTGTGTTTTCTTATATTTGAAATGTGTAACTTTTAACCCTCGCCGGCACGGCGGGGGGTTGATGCAACCCCCCTAAGGTTTTTCGCAAATAACTCGCGTAAAAAGCGGCCGATCGCGACGAAACATTCAGTACCCTTGCATTGATCAATTTTACACCTACCCTGAAAATCTCATGACCCTGACCCAAATGACCTTTGACCTGTGACCTACTTTCCGAGACCATGTTTGGCCAGAATCGCGATTCGGCGTATGTCGGCTCGCATTAGCCGCGCGTTTGCAAGCTTTCGTGGTTTCAAACGTTCAAACATGTGATTTGATGTTGCTCCCATGCATTAGGGTGGATGTCAAGGTCACCTGAAGGTCAGGTCAGGTCATTGACCTTTGTTGACCTCGGTTCACTTTTTCGAGTTTTACATGTTTCTAGGCTAGTTTTTGGAGCTGATTTCGAATTTAGCAACAATTTGACCATTTTCGAAGTAGTTTTGGTGCCTTCGTAACATGTTACGAAGCTGCCAGTGACGGGTATACGTATTACGAATACCCGTCACGACCCCTACCGGTTGACCTGACGTGACCTGACCCGACCTGGTCTAAATGCTTAAAGTCATCATCTCTGATCAAAACTAACACGATATTCGTGATCAGCACCCCGGAAAACCCCATAGCAGCCACACTACGACTTTCTAACAGGTCCCGATTTTCCCGATTTTTGGGTCATTGACCTGACCTGGAAGGTCACCCGATGACCTTGGACCTTAAAATTGGATATCATCGGTTTCCTCTGGTGACGGGCGACACGCTCGTTTTTTCCGCGAAGTTCTAGCTCGATCAGGGGCCAAACGCGAGGGGGTCGTACCCCCCCCCCCCTGTGCCGTCGAAGGACGCAAAATGGCCTGTGCCGGCGAGGGTTAAATTTTTAGAAGTTTGGAAAATCCCTGATAACAGTTCGATAGCGCTATGCATTCTCTATCAGTTCATGCAAATAAATTAGTGCTAACTTCAACGCTGGGCTCTTGAGAGCGATTGACGTTGTCATGTTTTGCATCAAAGTTGACCGAATATGAGGTCACTCTGACTTCATTTCCGGCCGTTCTGTTGGAGTCTGGAGTCTCCATATTTTATTTTTCTCAGGATGTGGAAAATTAATGCTGAAAGAGCTATTAACATTTTGGTTACCCTAGTATCCTTTGTTCAGAAGCTATGGAGGAAAGAAGACAGGGGAGGGGGCGTTTCGGCCCCAAATTAATTAGGGTCGGAATTAGGATCGAAAAAGCAACAAGGGGAGGCGTACCAATCCCCCCTATCGTGACGATCCCCCGCTGTCGAAAAGCACATACTAGCCCATGCCCACGGGGTCTACGGTGAGCCGGAGTTTAGTGGAAGCCCAGAAACGCCAAAGACGGAGAGAAACCCTCAACTGCATGCCATGAACTTGCCCGAAGTGGAGATGCACTAAAACATTCGGGCAATTCGGCTAGTTATAAAACCAGTCAGGCTGAGCCACCATGGTTCATCGGCGGGCGTGCCGTTTGGGAGACCTACTGCTGAAGTGCTGAGCGCTGAGACAGTGCCTCTGCCCTGCCTCTGTCTATGTGGGACAGACTGCTGAGTGCTGAGGCGGTGTCTCTGCCTGGCTCTGCCTCTGTGTGACAGACTGCTGAGTGCTGAGACGTTGTCTCTGTCTGCCTCTGTGGGGCAGACAGAGACTGCTGAGCCAGTGCCCCTGTGGGACAGACTCCTGAGCCAGTGACCGTCTGGGGACGGACTGCTGAGCCCCCTCTGTGGGGACGGACTGCTGAGCCAACACCTCTGCCCTGTCTCTGCCGGGACAGACTGCTGAGCCGGTGCTCTTCCTGCCCCGTCGTGCGTCACTGTGCCGCTCCGCTGGCCGGGCGCCGCGAGCCGGCCCAATTGGGCTCTCAATTTTGGCGGCCCAGCACCCGAGCGCGGCTGCAGTGGTGGCCGCGGCCCGGGGAAGCGGCCCGGCCGGCGCCGTGTCTGCATGGCCCGCTGTGTGACAGCGCACCGAAGGTCAGCGCGCCGGCGCCGTGCCGCTGCGGTGTGGGCGGCCGCACCGGGCCGGTCACTGCTGTCCGCCGGGCAGGCTACAGACACGGGCCGGCCGCCACAGACCGCCAGAGCCGCCGCGGCCAGTGTCCGGCCGGCCGGCCGCCGCTGTCCGCCGGGACGGCACGACCGCCATAACAGCGCGGCCGTTTGGAGCCGTGCCAGAGCTGAGCCGCGCACTGCGCTCCTTCCAGACGGGCCGGCCTCGCAGGACAGAAGCATTTCGGCCGTGACGTCAGACACTGCAGCGCCAGGCATGTCCAGCTCTACAGATTTGGACGGGCCATAGTGATATGTGGTCACTGCGCTGGCTGGTCCGAATTAGGTGCTTCTCAACGGATGGAAATGTGTCTGACCTATTTCCTGAACAAAACAGGGAACAGTCCCAGAATTCATGTAATACTCTAATGCATTGTCCCAAGTTACTTTTCTTCATTTCATTCACACATGACACTAAGTACCTACAAGCCAATGAACTAACAAAGCACAAATGTTACCTATCATTCCTGACATTAACTAAATTTACATTGAACACGAAACGTCAATCATGGGCAGTTACTGGTGAGTGCGAACGCTACGTTAGTTTCTTTTATTCCTACCTCACAACCTCTATGTTACTACAGGGAGCGACTTCAAATGATAAGTTTTTTTCGCATAATAGATAGCCTTGTGCATTGTGCAATTCATTTTAGAAGCAATGCAAGCGATGCTGTCCACCTTTGATTCTGCTTTCAGCTTTATGATACATCTGTCTAATTGCTTTGTCAATGAAAATGTCACTGATAAATTTTGTAAATTTTGTTTGCGTAGCGGCTGGCCTTCATTGCATTTTGCGTTATAATTGCCTGCGGCGTAGGAACAACGCAAACGCGCATGTGCGACTGACTGATGACCTATTTATGTATGTCTCGGCTCCGTAGTCCAGGATTAATGATCGATGCCATTCAACGTGGGAATTCAATGCGCTGCAAAGATGAAGGCAGCATATTTTTAACATTTCATATGGATGCCTACCAGGTATACCGATTTTACATAACGAGTCCGAAGTTTCATCTCTCTCGTAGGGATTTCTAGGTATTCCAGCGACGTTGCTCAGTTAGTTAGTGGATGAACTTTGTTTATAACTGCGTCGCCTGACCACCGGATGAGCAGCCCAGCGCAGTATTTACACGCAGAAAGTCAGCGCGCGCCGCTTCAAATGTCACCTAAAAATGACGTTAAAACCCTCGCCAGCACAGGCCATTTTGCGTCTTTCGACGGCACAAGTTGGTACGACCCCCCTCGCGTTTGGCCCCTGATCGAGCTAGAGCTTCGCGGAAAAAAACGAGCGTGTTGCCCGTCACGAGAGGAAGCCGATGATACCCAATTTTAAGGTCCTAGGTCATCGGGTAACCTTCCAGGTCAGGTCAATGACCCGAAAACCGGGAAAATCGGGACCTGTTAGAAAGTCGTAAAGCGTGGCTGCTATGTGGTTTTCCGGGGTGCTGATCCACGAATATATCGTGTTAGTATTGATCAGAGATGATGTCTTTAAGCATTTAGACCAGGTCGGGTCAGGTCAGGTCAGGTCAACCGGTAGGGGTTGTGACGGGTATTCGTAATACGTGTCAACCGCCTCTGACAGCTTCGTAACATGTTACGAAGGCACCAAAACTACTTCGTAGATGTTCAAATGGCTGCTAAATTCGAATTCAGCTCCAAAATACTAGCCTAGAAACATGTAAAACTCGAAAAAGTGAACCGAGGTCACCCGAGGTCACCAAAGGTCAGTGACCTGACCTGACCTTCAGGTGACCTTGACACCCACCCTAATGCATGGGAGCAACATCAAATCACATGTTTGAACGTTTGAAACCACGAAAAGCTTGCAAACGCGCTGCTAATGCGAGCCGACATACGATACGCCGAATTGCGATTACGGCCAAACATGGTCTCGGAAAAGAGGTCACAGGTCAAAGGTCATTTGGGTCAGGGTCATGAAATTTTCAGTGTGGGTGTAAAATTGATAAATGCAAGGGTACTGAAAGTTTCGTCGCGATCGGCTGCTTTTTACGCGAGTTATTCGCGAAAAACCTTAGGGGGGGTGCCCCCTGTGCCGGCGAGTGTTAACCCGCGCCCTGCTGGGGGGTGTTTGAACACCCCCCTTGTGGTTTTTCGCGAATATCTCAAAAACGGCGGCGCTCCCGCCGCCGTTTTTGGTACAGCTTATCATACATCAATTCTACACATGTTGTGAAAATTTCAGACCAAGGTCATTCAAGGTCAGGTCACCAGGTCACTTGAAGTGACCTCACCTCATAAAAAGTTTCAATGTCTGTCATAGCTACACCGAGTGACCGATCGCTTTGAAACTTTCAGCGATTGATAAGGGTAACAGTATCTATAAAATGTTTGTCTCGGAATTTTGATATCGGTGACCTAAGGTCAGGTCAATTTTGCGACCTCCCCATTATAAGTCAATGGGAGAAAATTGAAATGCGCCTCTTTTGGACGGAAGACATTATAAACACTCCCAAACACTGAATTACAAGTGGCTTAGACACACTGAACATGAAAATGGTGTCCGTGACCCTTGTTTATGACCTGAGGTCATCTTAGGTCACGAATGGTATCTAACAGTTTTTCGCAAATAACTTTTGATAGAGGCATGCTAGAGCGATGAAAACGCATTAGATGTGTTCAGCTCGACGATACGGATCGACTGATATGCAACATGACCCTTTCCGGTCAGGTCATGACCTTGACCTGAGGTCAAATTTTCAAGTTGACCTTTCAAGGTCAAGTTATAGTTCATTCGATGCGTCTTGACGAGAGGAACACGATGCCGGTAAAAGTAAGCTCGTACACGGCTTGGGTCAAAAGTTATTGCAGAAAAACTGTTTCCAAAAAAATCGGCTATTTTTCCAGTTTTTGCCCCCTGCAGGCAAAACCGTTGACGTTAGGTCAAATGTGAGAGAATTGCCAAGAAAGGGCGTTAATAGGGCTATCGAATGCGCTTTTCCGCGGCGCTGTAGCTCTATTGGTTCCCGAGTTATGCGTTGGCTTCTTGGAAATTTTCGATATTCGACCTGGAAATCGGCGAAATTTTGCCTTCAATGACCTCTGGTGACCTGACCTTTGACCTGACCAAAAAATTGACCGAAGTGATTTCGTCATTATTTTTGACGCTCTTTCGAACGCCGCCTTCCGCGTATCGCCACGTGGCCCAGGAGCCGAGTTACAAGGGGGGGGGTGTTCAAACACCCCCCCCCCCCAGCAGGGCGTGGAAATCCAGGACCCCCAGCCGGGCGTGGGTTAAAGTTGCACTCTTACGGGAAATATACGCTTAATGAAGCATGAACAATCCATACATTAGGTACTTTCGCAGATCAGTATTGAGTAGTAGGCACAGCACATGCAATATGCATGCTTATTGAATAACAAATATTAATTAATAATGACAAATTTGCTTGCATCAGTTTAGTCCTCGACAAGCCTATATGTTTGTCCATGGCGGGTGGACTCTGCGCTCGCCGTTTCGTCCCTAACTGAGCGTAGAGTCTCGCAGAAAAAAACGAGCATGTTTGCTTTTACGAGACGCAGCGACTGGTACCCAATTTTAGGGTCTCAGGTCAACCCGTCACCTCTGAACTCAGGTCAAGCGCCCCAGGGTAGGGGCTCGGTTTTTGGTAAATAGCGTCACCAAAAATCGTCGCAAAGCCGCGATTTTGGCACCTTCGTGCTTGTGCAATGCTCGAGCGCGTCCAGTCGGCTTTATGTTTGGGTGAGGTTAACCGAGGGTGTTGACTTCAGGTCAAGATCAGGTCAAAGCCACTCAGGTCACAAAATTGGTCGAAGGATGTCACATCGCATATGATGCGATTTGGATGGTCTTTCCGAGTCTATTGGTCACTTCAACGCCAGGGGACGGCACCTGCCCCCCGCTCCCGTCCCCCCCCCACGCCCCCGTCCACACCCGGCCACCGAGACTAGTTATTCTTCAGTCTACTGGTATACAGGCTAGAGCTATCTAGGCCTTTTTTTAAGAGCCCACAGCCCGTGACCGAGCTCTCGGTCACATCAGGCAGAACAGATTGATTGAGCAAATTGTAATGAAAGAATGAATCAGTGCCATTTATCATGGATTATACATCAGGAGTGGGCAAACGAGCTGACTGAAATGTATCAACTACAACACTTTCACTGTATTCATCACTTAGTTATACGAGATAATGTTTGTTTTTATTGAAATGCGTATATCCACGTTTTCATCGAAGTTTTCAAAAGTTTAAGCCATCCGCACGCGTCCTACATAGTTAGGTGCAACGGAGAATTTATACAAACTCCATATACCCATGTACTCGTACATTAATTTTCACCTGACCTACATATCACAACACACTGATTTCCTTTAGCACTGAAATTTAATGATAAAACGATTTTTATCGCAATCATCTCAAGCTGAAATAGGCAGTCTGAGCAGAGTAGCTCGACTGCTTTCTATTGAATTAATTTTCTGTATTTATAGATATGCCTCACCAAGTCATGCACTGTACGAAGTACATACTTGTACATCTGTTATGGAAGTGCAAAGACTTAGTTACTGAAGTAAGAAAGTTAGATTATTTAATACAACATACGTGCCTATCCACTGTGCATTGTGCAATAGCACGCATCCGCTGTATATCTTGTCATGTCTCGCATCAAGGATTATCTCGTTATAGGTATCGTGACTGTCGCCCTGTGCCCGGTCCGCTGACCCGTCTGCCTGTCTGTGTGCCGGCGCAGGTTTCCGTTCCGTTTGGGTCTGCAGCCGCCGCCGCCGCCGCCGCCGCCGCCGCCGCCGTCGGCCGCGCCGGTCACGGTCGGCTCACCTGTGGGCGCCCACTCAGCGGCCATGCTGTGCGGCCAGGCCAGCAGCGGCGCGCCGCCGCCGCCGCCGTCTCCCGACCAGGAGCCCATCGACCCGCGCGCCTATGAGCACCTGCTCTGGGGGCCGCTGTCGGCCGCGCCGCCGCCGCCGCCGCCCGTGTCGGTGGCGGCCGCCGCGCCGCCTCACTACCCCCGCTACTATGGTTACCCGGCCGCGGCGCGAGCCTACTGCGCCGGCTACCCGACGCCGGTACCGTCACCGGCCGGCTACGGCACGCCGCCGGGGCCCAGCGGCGACCCGGCCGGCTATGTGTGTCTCACCCCGCTCACCCCGACCGCGGCGCCTCCCGGGGCGACACCCTGCTCGGCCGCCGGCGCCGATACAGAGCCCGCCGAGAAAAAACGACGCGGCAGGAAGAAAGGTCAGACGCGCGAGTCAGGTGCGTGGACGGCCAACAAGAGACTGGGTCGGCCTCTGGGCACCACCCGCGCCAATGGCTACAAGGTGGGCTGTCGCGGCGGCCGGCGCAAGGGGACCACACGCGCTAACGGCTACAAGGTGAGCGGCGGTCGGCCGCGCGGCACAACGCGCGCTAACGGCTACAAAGTCAGCACGGGCCGGCCCAAAGGCACTACCGTGGCCAACGGCTACAAGTGCAGCACGGGCCGGCCGCGCGGCCCGTCCGGCGTGGCTAAGGAGGGAGACACGGACTGCGGCCGACCGAGCGCGCCCGTCCTGCAGGGCGGCGCGGCCACCGACACACCGGGACAAGGTCTGACGGGCGACACACGGGGAGCGGGTGGACACCGGCCCTGGCGAGTAATCGGGACGGGCGCATCACCACGGTCAATCTTGCGACATAGAAGAGGTTTCAGTATTTTAGCTCTTAACTAGTTAGATTCAAACCAATTTCATATTTCAACCATATCAAATTGACGTTCTTGAATACTTAGATAACTATAATTAGGCTCATCGCAATAGATTTGCCTGGTTGGCGATGTAACAGTTTTAATACACGTGTGTCACAGCACGTGACGATGAGTTAAAAGAGTCGAATTCGCTCCGCCTATAACAGATTCCCAGTGGTTCACTAATTATCCTGATCTATGAACTACTTTTCGACTTCATCGCGTGATGCATATGTATAGAAACACTAGAAGTAAAATATTCCAATAAAGAAATATGTGATTGCGATGACAGGTGTCTATGAATCTCGTTTCAGTTAGGGTGTAACCATTTTCATAATCAACCTACATTCATCGTTGGTGAATGAAAAATTCACCTTAGTACCGTGCGCCCTCATTTGTAGCAAAACGAGAAGCATGAAAGCATGCAAGCATGCAGCATGGACATCGATGTAACACGCTGTTCTTTCTTCCAGATGCCATGAAATGCGAGGAGAAAGGACTCACGACCACTGCTTCCTGGATGCCACCGAAGATTGGTAAATATTACGCTTTCACGATAATAAAGCACCTTATCATATCATTAAAATATGTCTCTTTTAACACCATTTGGGCTATTTGAGCATACGCAACTTCTTGCCTTATAAAAATTGTGACACACTACTTTTGGACTTCAATCCCCTGTCAATCGATGTTTTGTTCATCACACATTGCTTTGTGAAATGTAACATTTATTTGTCAGAGAGCTACTCTATCCCAGAGAATGATATGGCGTCCCACAGAATGATAAGGCGTCCCAGAGAATGACAAGGCGCCCCAGAGAATGATATGGCGTCCCAGAGAATGATAACTTTCGGCACTTGATTGGCTTGGCATTGACCCAGGTTGAATCTTGGGCTGAATGTTTTTACAGGACGATCTATTCTGCCCAGTGAAGACGCATGCCATTGACCTATGCAGTGTTTTAGGCGACTTTTTAATTACATTAGTGTAGCATTTCGACCCTTCTTAAAGGGACCCTCCCACCTTCAAAAAAGTTAATGAATTGGCATGAAAGTGATGTCGCTCGGTTCAGAAAGAGCAAAAACGAATATCTACCAAATTTCATCGAAAAATATTCACCAGTTTTCAAGATATTAGACTTTTACTTTTGTTTACTTTTTGGGATCTCCGCTGTTCCTAGCGACTTTATTTGAAAGTGCGGCATTTGTTGCGCGCAAAGCAGCATATACCACCGCGTGCTACAAAACGTTTTAGTCACACATTTAACGGACGTTCGAAAGCCTGATGACGTCATCAGATTCCCGTAATGGTTAAGAGATAGGGACCACGCTGGTCCCACCCTGCAAGTAAAGGGAAGAAATTTCTTGAACACCATAAAGCTGCGGGGGTTGCGACCAGGATAAATGGTGGTTTCTGAGCCTGGCCGCAAACTTGGCTATCTCAACTCAAAACTAATGTTAAGGTGGGAGGGTCCCTTTAACTAGGTGAACGCTTGGTGATGGCAGTAAATGTCTTTTTCGTGATAAAGCTAAACGAAGATAGTCTTAAAGCAATCATAAATACAGCCTTTGTAATTTTTACCATCTATCTATCGTAACTAACAACTACATCTATCGTAGACGCTATGTAGCTATGAGCTTAAAAACTGTTCACTGACGTACGATAGACCAGAGACCTATTGATATAACATAGCAATATTAGGTCACTTACATACCTTAGCTTAGTGTGATGCCTTCCTCAGCTAACTTTATATCTATGAGCACATTTGTCGAAATTGATTACCGCGTTCGTAGGAAAGTCACTACTGATCTCATCAATTCGTGTGACCTAACACGTTTTGTTGCGAGCTTATTTCCTTATTTGTTTGCTCTTCAAAACGTAATAAACCACAGACTCAGGTCCGACTTATGATTGTTGTCGTACCTGATACCACTTATTACTGAAGTGTTTACTTAATCCGTAATAATCTGTTAATAATCGGATGATGATAATAAGTTCCGTAATAATTACATTATCTTTGGAAATCACATCGGTCCATTTGGGTACGAAGACGTCGGCAGATTCGATGTTTGTTTTGTTTTGTTTTGTTGGGTTAGGCCCTTTCGGTCGACAAGACCATTGCAGAGCCGGAAGGATGATAGGAATTAGGGGGAGACATTGGTCTGGACAGGCACCCTAGTGAGTCGCCGGGGCTGAGCCCGTCCAGAGGACAGGCCACCCAGCCCCAAGACACTCACTGCACCCGGCTACGGGGTGCGCTCCCTCGGGAGCAGCGGTGCCGCTCCAAGGGAGCAGCCCGCATGAGATAAAGTTGCCTGTCCAGCCCGGAGGGGGGTTGCGGCGTGGAGGAGAAGGATTTCAGTATCCTGAGGATAGAAGCACGGAACGGTGAGATTCGATGAGGGGAGGATTCTAGGCTCAGAAGAACAGAAGGTGCGTGGAACGCGTATAACACTTATTTTTGCATATTTACTGGTAGACAGCTATCAAATGATATGGTGCAAAACGTGAGGAATGGAATGCAAGGAAGGTCCTTTTTCTAGCAAAATGTTGAAGCGGCGCTTCTAGTTTGGAAACGGGCGTCATTCCTAAAGCCATTTGGAGGTCATGAATGGAAGTGGTTTCTATAAATATGCAGATATGCGTCACTTTACCATTATTAATTCGCTAAAAACAGGCAGCCTTCTTTGCCACCTCAAGAGTTATAGGCTGGCACTTGGTTTCAACTGTGTTATTTGCGTTTTCGAACGGACAGGCTGAGAGAAAAAAAACCTTTGCTACGTTATTTAACTTAACGCATGCATCACCAATGTACTCGGGCTTGGTGACTCGTCAGCCAAATCCATCTGTAAATTCATCGAATTCCTGTGAACTCGGCTGAGATGAGCTCGATATGATGTGCCGTAGATCGAAGGGCGTCACTCGTCAGTCGTGGACCGATTTGTCATTCACGTGCTAAAGGTGGGCACGAGTCGTCATCGATTCCTTTTCCTGCATTTGCCATATTGCTCAGTGATAGGTAATGGTGGCTTAAATTGTAGAAGGAAATTGAAGTTAACGTAGTAGAATGATTGATTTGACTTCATTCATCGTCGGAGGAGTTTCGTTTTGCTGACCTTATGCCTACAGGGTCTCGTGCTGCCTAGAAAATGTCATTGTCCTCTGTATTAGAGAGAAACTAGTCCGGGAGTTGCGTATGGTGAATGACTTCACCAGGCGCAGTATGGCGCTGATGTAGGACTGGCACTCATGAAAGACAAAGATTAGCGCCAGTTCTTCCTCCATGTCGTTGAAAAGATCACAGAAAAGGCTATCCTGACACCCGAAGATCGACTGCAAATTGCTAACCAGGCTACACACAAAGTGATCTGGGTGCCCGTTGCCCATGATGCCCCTCCCTCCAATGAGGCGCCAATAATCTATAGAAGAGGAGGAACTGGAGTAGTGGAGTACATAGACCAGCGTTTCGGTGTGACCGAAGCTGCATGAAATGTCAATAAACAATATGAAAATTACTAAGAAATGCCTTATTATCATCCGATTACAGCGTAATAGGAAAGTCAGAAACGATTTTAATGATATTGAAATCTGCTACCAAAATCTCAATTTTGACCTTGATTCGCGACCTCTAAACATCAATATTTTTCCATACAAATTTGCCTCCCTTATTTTTTACGGGAATGGAACCGGAAAACCACCCGCACGCATTAAATATTAAAAAATGATTTTTAAGTGCCACCCTAAGCCACACTTTACGACATTTTAACAGGTCCCGATTTTCCCGACTTTTGGGTCATGACCTGACCTGGAAGGTCAACCAATGACCTAGGACCTTAAAATTGGGTATCATCGGCTTTTTCTCGTCACGGGCAACACGCTCGCTTTTTTCTGCGAAGCTCTAGATCGATCAGGGGCGAAACAGCAAGGGGGTCCAACGGACCCTAGGGGGGTCCGTTGGACATGATCCTTCAAATGGACACCTACTAGGGTGACCCGCGTGCTCCGCAACGCGAAAGGGGTATTTTCGATCGGCGGGTGTTTGGTTGTTCCTGTGTCGGTTGGGTTATCTATCCATTTCGGTCGATTGCTTTTTGACGGCTAAACGTTTTGGTTTGTGAAAAAAATATCCACCGCATCGAGGTGCCCGTGTCTGATAAGCATGCTTTCCACTTCAGAATCTGTCAAATGTGCTTTATAATTGAGGTGCGTAGTTTTAAGACAAATGAAAGGCGTAGATAATTTTCGCTAAAAATCGTTTTGCAGAGGTTTAAAACATTTATATTTTTAAGAATACTGTTGCTTGTCATGCAAACGTGATGATTGGATCTTGGAGAGAATTGAATGCTCTTTCTAATTATAGCATTTTCAATTGTCAAGCGTATCGGGTTAAGCAGCAAATCCCGTGTAACTTTTTAGTGGCACATTATGGGCAATTGTCATTTTCTCCAGTAATTTGTTCCACCTTGTTTTTGATCATTTAGCTTTTCACAATTTTTCCATGAAAGGTGATACATTTCCCTTGCCAAAAGGCATTGTTTTAACTCTCTCAGTCTGCCGGTCACGTAAAAATAAAATAAAATCCAAAATCCGTCCGAAACGTCAATTTTTCAAACAAAAGTGCCCCCACGGGTGCACGTGGCGCGTGCCATCCCCTGCACCGCACACCATTCGATAGCCCGTTCGATTCTCTACACGATGCTGTTTTCCCCGTGACGATCGGGTGCACGGTTACCGAGATATTGCACGGAAACCGGACCCGTGTCGGGCAAATTTAGCCATTTTCGCCCGATTTTGCAAGCCGATTTATACATGTTAAGTCTATGACGCGAATTTGCACTTTTTGGGCACGCGCCACGCGCTCGCTATCGATCCGATCGAGCTGAGACCGCTCAAAGGCACGTTGTTCATCCTTGTTCTATAAGTTGCGCAAATTTCAGCGTGCTGGGTGCGACGGTCTGACCTGAAACCCGCGCTACGTAACACCAAGTCGCGACCTCGGTTACAGACAGAAACTACGTCACCACAAATAGTAATATAGACAAGCGGCTGCGCCACTTGCTTTGCTGCGTGGTAGGAAAAAATTGCGGCACCAGCCAATTTGCTTTCGAATGGTGTTCGTTTCAAATCGATGTGTCGTCTAGAAGCATAGATATGGACGGAAATGTGAAGAGAATTAAAAAAAAACTGTTCTGAGGGTTTTGTTGGATGAAATTTGGCTGATACGGGGTCTAGAAAGGCCAAGGGAGTCAGCCCCGGTCACTTTGGGTCAGGCCAGGTCACATAGGTCACCTCTCGTCCGATGGGATCAGCCCGGGCCACAATTCTACTTTTGCCTCCACCACTACCCCTACCCCTACCCCTACCCCTACCCCTACCACTACCCCTACCCCTACCACTACACCACTACATCTACCCCTACTACTACCCCTACTACTACCCCTACTACTACCCCTACCACTACCCCTACCACTACCCCTACCCCTACTACTACTCCTACCACTACCCCTACCCTACTACTACTCCTACCACTACCCCTACCCTACTACTACTCCTACCACTACCACTACCCCTACCCCTACCCCTACCACTACACTACCCCTACCACTACCCCTACCACTACCCTACCCCTACCAACACCGCTGGGTCATGTCAGGTCACAGAATAATTGGATCCAATCAGTACTAAAATATCAGACCTAAAGTGTTCTCAGCCATGCCCCTATTCGTGCCATTCCATTACCCTTACTCGATTTTGTCGGAAACGGCGCTTTGTGGCAAATGTTGCGTATTGCGGCAAATGTGGCGCATCTGTACCTGTTGGTTGAGCATGCATCCTGGCACCAAATTGTACCCTTATCGGGCCATATTTGACAAAACTGTGCGATTTGCGGCAAAAATGGCGCCTTGTGACCAATGTGACGCATTGCGGCAGACGCGGTGCGTTTTTATACTTGCATCACAAACTGCTCCCATTGAACGAAAATCAACACATTTTTTCGCCACTTTTCATTCAAATTAATAACTTGCCGATCCGCCAATGCGAGGCACTCGCCGCCGATCGGCATGCATTTAGCTCACAAAGTTTGTCGACCCCGGCTCTCAATGAAGATCTACGAACCGATCAAAATTCCATTGGCGTTCTTCCAGCGCGCCCCACGCGCGAACCGTACACCCCAGCGAGCCGAAACCTAGAAAAGGCACTGACCCGTTCTGTCACCTATAAGGTGTGCAAATTTCAACCCCCTACGATATACCGTCTGCCCTGTAGGCCGGCTAAATTGAACCCACTACACGGCGTGGCGGACAAACAGACAGACGGATCCTGTTCAAATAGTAAGATAGACAAGCGGCTGCGCCACTTGCTTTGCTGCGTGGTAGGAAAAAAATGCGGCACCAGCCAATTTGCTTTCGAATGGTGTTCGTTTCAAATCGATGTGTTGGCTAGAAGCATAGATATGGACGGAAATGTGAAGAGAATTAAAAAAGAGCTGTTCTGGGGGCTTTGTTGGATGAAATTTGACTGATACGGGGTCAAGATGGGCCAAAGGGGTCAGCCCCGGTCACTTTGGGTCAGGCCAGGTCTCATAGGTCACCTCTCGTCCGATGGGATCAGCCCGGGCCACTGTTCTACTTTTGCCTCCACCACAACCCCTACCCCTACCCCTACCACTACCACTACCCCTACCACTACCCCTACCTCTACCCCTACCTCTACCACTACCCCTACCACTACCCCTACCTCTACCCCTACCTCTACCACTACCCCTACCACTACTCCTACCACTACCCCTACTACTACCCCTACCCTTACCACTACCACTACCCCTACCCCTACCCCTACTACTACCCATACTCCTACCCCTACCACTACCCCTACCACTACCTCTACTACTACCCCTACTACTACCCCTACCCCTACTACTACCCCTACCACTACCCCTACCCCTACCTCCTACCAGTACCACTACCACTACCCCTACCACTACCCTACCACTACCCCTACCACTACCCCTACCCCTACCCCTACCCCTACCCCTACCCCTACTCCTACCCCTACGAACACCGCTAGATCATGTCAGGTCACAGAATAATTGGATCCAATCAGTACTAAAATATCAGACTTAAAGTGTTCCCAGCCCTGCCCTTATTCGTACCATTCCATTGCGCTTAATCGTATTTGTCGGAAATGGCGCTTTGTGGCATATGTGGCGCATTGCGACAAACGCGGCGCATTTTCACCCGGTGACTGAGCATGCATCTTTGCACCAAATTGCACCCATATCGAACCATATTCGACAAAACTGTGCGATTTGCGGCAAAAATGACGCCCTGAGACAAATGTGGCGCATTGCGGCAAACACGGTGCATTTGTATACTCGTATCACAAACCGTTCCCATGGAATGAAAATCAACACATATTTTCGCCACTATTTATTCAAATTAAAACTTGCCCATCCGCCAATGCGAGGCACCCGCCGCCGATCGGCATGCATTTAGCTCACAAAGTTTGTCGACCCCGGCTCTCAATGAAGATCTACGAACCGATCAAAATTTCATTGGCGTTCTTCCGGCGCCCGCCACGCGCGAACCGTGCACCCCAGCGAGTCGGAACCTAGAAAAGGCGCTGACCCGCTCTGTCACCTATAAGGTGTGGAAATTTCAACCCCCTACGATATACCGTCTGCCCTGTAGGCCGGCTAAATTGAACCCACTACACGGCGTGGCGGACAAACAAACAAACAAACAGACGGATCCTGTTCAAATAGTAGTATAGATTACATTGTAAACGGAAATGTTAATTGCTAAGCGATCGTAAATTGTACATATTACGCTGCCATTTCGTCGAAGTAGATAGCCATGTCTAAATATGTTGATTTTTTGTGTGTAGAAGAAACCGTTTTTCTTGCTGTCAAATTAATATTTGTTAATAAGACAAAACATGCCCATCTGTATATATCTTAGCTCATAACATCATATGGCCTATAGAATAAACCAATTGTTGTTACTCCCTTTCATTCACTAGAATTGGAAGATGGACAAACGTTCATCGTATATCATTATGCATCCAACTAAATACTTTTCAACATTATTGTTTAAGTGCCTATTTCCTCGTCAGCTAATGGCTAGCTTACGACAATTTTTTCGGCTTCGGACTTTGTTTTCTGTATTCTTGCAAAGCATTCCAGGAGCCACGTTTTCTACATCCCATTCTAATATCCAAAAGTTTGCAATGGTATATAACTGCGGTTTTAGCTTTTAGTGGAAACATGACGTTAAGGCTCCTGAGGGATATTGCTCCTTTTAATTATTTGGTAATTTCCTGACCCTCCCCAATCTGGGTTGTATCTAGCGTCGCCGACCGGCAGTGTGGCGTGGCGCGGCGCGGCGCAATAAGATCCTCCTTGCAGCGGCGACCGGTTACGTAACGGCGGCCTACACAGTGCACACTGCACATGGCGAGGCCGTCCGTCCGTCCGCGGGACGCCGGCGGTGGCTGGCGGCCGGCGGGCCTGGGCCGGGTGGGTCCGGGGTGGTGGGGGTGGGATGGTGGGGGTGGGGTAGCGGTGGGAGCCGGCCGCCACGCCGCGCCGCCATCACCCGGCCGGGGAACGGCCTTCCATAGCTGCGGCGTTCCGCGAACCGCCGCCTCGCGACAGTAATGGCTTGACAAACGCCGCGTTTGCATGGTAAGACTACATGCGCCGGCGGTGGGTTTCGATAGTAAAGCGCGATATTACCATGTGAACACGCCCCGGTCCGTCCGTGAACCCACTGACCCGCGAGGAGCGGCCCGGACCGGGCCGAACCGCGCTGCCGCCTCCGGGCAGCCGCGGAGAAAGGCGGATCATAGCTCCCAACGTACACCATTTTCTTCCTGCAGAACCTAACCCAAAAGTATTTCAGTTGTGTTGATAAATGGCTTGGCCAACGCTACGGCTAGGTACAGTTATTGAGACAAAGTTATACCTCGTGGCAATGTTCATGGATCCGAGTGTTAGATTTGGGATTCTGTGGGTCTCAAGGCCAAATGCCGAACGGAGGCTAGGAATATAGGATATATGATCCGATTGACAACAGGCTGCTTGACGTGTATTCTCTCAAAGGATTCGACAAAAAAGGACAGATATGTATGGCGGTTGGATTCTGGGATCTTATCCAGCTTGATAAAGTGGGATAAGTGGGATCAGATCCCAAATACAGTTGCTCTGCATAGATCTTACGATACAATACCCGGCCTGTGAAACGATAACCTGGGACAATTGCATGTAGGTACATTGCCCATTAGTGTTCACAACTATAAATAGTGCTACACTAACATATTGTTCAATCTGATCACATTTGATCTGTCAAAATAGAAACATTCCAAAGCGCAGTACATATATTTACAAAAATTGCATTTGGATTCCAACAAATAGTATAATTTGACATTTAACAAATAGGTATCGTGTTTGGATCTTTGTCTCACTGGATCCCTCAACACAAGGCTGTCAAATTATATGCTGTCAGAGGGTCTATCGATAGAAGTGAAAAGTTTTCCGCCAAGGGCCTTCATCCGCACAGACCCTAGCCGCGATTACGATCCTTGTGATCAAGTCCCAGATCTTTTGCTCAAACTAATGCACTGCCTCTACAAACTTTCGTTTTGAATCTGCTTTTACAAATTTTAGACGATGGACAACAGTTGTAGAAAGGTGGCGTGGTTCAAAGGAGGCGACGACGGGTCGAATGGTAACAATTGTTACAGTGTCACTATTGGAGGGGTGGACGGCGAAAGGGCCAAATTGTAACAGTATTGCAATTGAAGGGACAGAGCCCGGTGGTTAACCCGCGCCCCGTTGGGCTCTGCCGAGCAACGCCATTTTGGCCCCCCCCCCCCCTAAGATCTCGAGAACCACGCAACCTAGCGACAAGCGGCAAACGGTGTTGGATAGCCATATCAGGGAACTACCTTGTGACCCAACTTTATTGACCTAGATCAAACCGATGACGTCACAGGTCAGGTCAAAGGTTCAATTTTCACCGTTTACAGGCATTTCAAGAAATGCGTTGTGAAATCGAGTAAAATGCATTTCATTGAAAATCATCGATGGGGAAATGTTCTTCAAACACATATTTTGCTATTTGAGGTCACTGATACCAGGTCAGGTCACAGAGATCAGGTCACTGGGGGGTCACAATATGAAAGTGTCGTGTGATACATGTTTTATGGTCCATTTTACATGACAAATGCGATTATGTGGGTCAGGCAGCCTTTGGGGCAAGCTAAGGTCACGTTTTGATCAAGTTCAGGTCAAGGTCAGGTCAAGGTCAGGTCAAATTGCAAGCCTTGGGTCAACGCCTCTCTCAGGAGGGAGATCAGGAAAAGAGACAGATTATTTAAACTAGCTCAAAAACACCAAACTGAACATCACTGGAACAGCTGGAAAAAACAAAGAAATCTAACTACCAGTCTGAACAAAAGTCTCAAAGTGAGACATCTCCAACAGCAATGTAATGAGCTATTAGAATCTCAAAAGAATCCCCACGAGTATCATCGCATTTTAAAGCACATGCTGGGAAATGCCAAAATAGACACCTTACCACCCTTAGTTGACAAAAATGGAGCCATATTAGAACATGACTCAGACAAAGCTGACCTATTAGGAGAGTTCTTTGCTAAACAGTCATTGCTGGAAGTCGATGAAATGACACCAGTGTCTGCCCCAGTTATTGAGCCTCCCATACTGGATAAATTTGTGATCACAGAGGACGAGGTACTTTCTGCCCTCAATGCCATTGACCCTAACAAATCAACAGGTAGTGACAATGTGCCAGCTAAACTTCTGAAGATGTGTGCTATAATCATCAAAACTCCACTGACCAAACTGTTTAACATGTCACTCACCCAAGGCGTCTTCCCATCATCATGGAAGATTGCGGACGTCTTACCAATTTACAAGAGGAAAGGATCCAAGTCAGACCCAGTAAATTATAGGCCTATTAGTTTATTACCATGTATTTCCAAGGTTTTTGAAAGAATAATATTCAAGCATATTTATGATCATCTCACTGAAAATGCTCTGCTTACAGACAATCAAAGTGGCTATCGGCCACACCACAGTACGGTGCTTCAACTAATCCACTTTACCAATAGTCTGTACACTGCCTTAGACAAAGGTGACGATTTTACCGTGGTCTATCTGGATATCAGCAAATATTTCGACAAGATATGGCACGAGGGTCTTTTATTTAAGTGTAAAAACTATTGTGGTATTACAGGGGATCTCTTTAAGTGGCTCAAATCATACTTAGAAAATAGAGTTCAAAAAATCAAAGTTGGAGAAAGTTTTAGTCGTCCAAGAACCATCAACGCTGGATGCCCACAGGGCTCCGTGTTGGGGCCCCTTTTAGCACTCATCTATTTAAACGACTTAGCAGATCGAACCCATAACAGCATGTTGTTCTTTGCTGATGACACCACATTATTCACACCACACACACACAATGCAACCAATGCTCAACATTCACTCTTACAAGATCTCACCACCATAGGGAAGTTCGGCAGCGACTGGAAAATCACATTCAATGGTGCCAAAACTATACAGCAGACATTCACTTACAAGACCACACACGATCCTCCCAAACTGACATTTGACGGTCAAGCGATCCCATGTGTAACTGCACATAAACACCTGGGATTAACCATATCAACAGACATGCATTTCCACCAACACGTTAACGACATCATATCCAAAGTGAATAGGGCTCTAGGACCTCTATACCCACTGTCACGAATCCTTCCTAGACACATTCTCAAAAACATTTATACTGTTTACATTCTCCCCATATTTGACTACTGTGACGTGATCTACGATGGACACCTGACTACTCATGACTCTCTACGACTTGAACGACTCCATAACAGAGCCGCTCGACTCATCACAGGAGCTCTTCTCAGAACACATACCAAAACTCTACTACAAGACTTGGGTTGGACCACACTCCAAGCACGAAGGGAGATCCACAAACTCACCACGCTCCATGCACTTATGAAGGACAGGCACACACTACCACCAAACACGATTGCACTTCTACCCGACACACGAGCACAAGACACAGGACGACCACTTCGCAATGCGGCATCACTCACGCTCCCTCCAAATCGAACTACATCCTATAAAAAATCCTTCATCCCATCCACCATAAGGATCTGGAATCGTCTGCCATCACACATCAGGTGTTTACATTCATCACGTTCCTTTAAGCGAGAGATACGAGAGCGCTTGGGCGAAGCCCCACAACCTTTGTATTACAATTTGGGATCGAGAACGGGAAGCATTTTGCTAACTAGATTGAGACTCGGAATGTCGCATCTTAACGCACATATGTTCGGAATTCAAAATCAGCTTGTAGATGGTCCGAATTGCTCCTGTGGCTATCATTGCGAGGACCAAAAACATTTTATTTTGCACTGTCCCCTTTATGCTAATGCTAGGATTAGAATGATTTTTGAAATATCACAATTAATTCCTACTTTCCCACAATTACTTGACAAAGTACAACTTGACATACTTTTGAAGGGAACTCACATAGCAAGTAATTAAGCGAAGCAAGTGGCGCATATCATTCAGGGATTCATTTTTGAAACAAAACGATTTGCTTAAAAAAAAAGATGCCACGGGCAGTGGACAGCAGATGTGGTCTACTATAGGACCAGACGGGCTCCGCCGGCCTGTGGCGGAACCCTGAGTTGCCGAGCATTGGGCCCCCGCCCCTATGACCCATCCGGGCCAACCTGGGTACCGGTCCCACTTGAAAGGGACCGGTCGGCCGCCCGGGCGGGCGGGGCGCCGGCCTGTCGGGTCAGGTCGGCGCTCCCCTCGCCCGGGCGGTGGTTAGGGGGCACCCCCGGGAAAGATGATTTTCCGGGGGTGCGGGCGGGGGCTCGCGGCCCGTCTGGAGCGCCGGGGAGGTATCCACCAGATCTCCCCGGCCCGGGGAGGTATCCCACAGCTCTCCCCGGGGCCGGGACGGCATATGCCATGGAACGGCACCGTCCCGGTCTGGCCAGACGGGCCGCCGTACAAAGTTAGGGGGAGGCCGCAGGCTGGCGGAGCGCGTGTGGTCCAGCTATAGTGGTCGGAAGGTCTGTCGGGGCAGCGGGGTTGCGCGTGGGACCTGGTGTGTGTGTGTGTTTATTTCGGTGATGCTCTGTTTCGTTTTGTTTTGTTGAAGAGGTGCCTCGTAATAAGTTTATGCTTTTGCACCAATTCAACTTTATTTCTGTCCATTGTCCATGCCCATAATCATGAATAAACGACAAACAAACAAACAAACAAATTAGGTCAAATTTCAAAGTTAATATTTTTGCATAAAATGGGTATCGAATCGATGCAGCTCGTCACGGGGAGTTCAATGGTGGTCTTTGTTTTGTTGTACGTGGTCTAGAATCGCTAAAAATTGAGTTCAAAAATTTGACGTCATCATTTTTGAACAGTTTTTTTCGCTATAACTTGGCCAAAAAACGAGATATCGATCTAAAATTTGGTATGTATATAGAAGAGCGCAGGGACTATCACAATATTCCGTTTTTTCGAAATTCGGGAAAATTTTGGATTTTTTTTTAGTTTAAAAAAAATCAATTTTTCGATTTTTTTGGGTCAAAAGCCCAAGATTTTGAAAATCCGAGATAGCAGTTTTGTAGCGCCGCTTTTTGTCTACTAGACCATATAAAGAACTTTGAAATTGCTTGATAACTGTAGATTTGGTGAGCGTTTCAAGATTGCATGTTTTTTGCTCATTTTTGCTCGAACATGACCTCAGTTTGACCTCAATAACTCCTGACCTAAGGTGACCTAAGACTTGAAATTTGGTGTGAAGGTGTCAAATTGATGCCCGGGAAGGTACTGAAAATTTGGCGGCGCTGCGCACCGCCGTTTTCTGGCTATTCAGGAAAAACCACAGGGGAGGGGCCAAAATGCCCCCCCCCCAACGGGGCGAGGGTTAATTAACCCTCGCCCCGTTGGGGGGGGGGAAAATTTTACAAACATGTTCCATCTGCATTGGGTGGGGTAAGGGGTTGGAGGGGAGGCGGCAGGGCCCAATGGTAACAGCGTTGCAGTTGAGGCAGTGCGCGGTGGTATTGAATGGGACGGGCGGGGGGGGGGGGGGGGAGAGGGCAGGGCTTGGTGGTACTGAATGGGACAGGGTGGGGGGGGGGGGGGCAGGGCCCGGTGGCAGCCCCCCCCCGAACAGCGGCCGCTCTCATACATTTTATATGGATGGTGGCCATTCTGGAGTGGTTGGAGTGGCGCGGCGCCATTCGAAGGCGGCCGGCGTCCGCATTTCGTCATTGGCTCGGAGCGCTGCGCCGGCCGCCATCAGTGTTTAATGGAGCCGCCATTGATCCGTCGGCGCGTGCCCCTGCCGCGTCCTCCATGACGGGTGCCGCCGGGAATATAGGGACAGTCGCGAGAAGTTTCAGCTCTCGACGCCGGCTCCCCAAGTCATGCTCAATTCAGACGAGTTTGTAGTGCCGGCATCACGAGGTTGGTTTGGCTCAGGAAGGTGCATGAATATTCTGACGGCGTTTGGATGCTGAGAGCCCGACGAGTGCTCGACCGGTGACCTATGTCCTATACTCTGGTGTGGAGACTGAAGTATCGCAGCCGCCGCGGACAGCTGCCTGCCGGATCAAAGAGTATCTCAAGGCACCTCTTACCTGCCAGCCAGAATTCAGAAATCCTGAATTACTTGACATCTGCAAGATGCACATTGCACACACACACGCGCGCCTATTGATTCATGTATTTTTAAGTGTTTTACTTTTGTAATGGTGTGCTCAGCTACTCCAGCTGTTTTTGCTCGATATATTTTTACATTGCCCTATTTAACAGTTGATCTCTATTCTCTTCTCAGTCCGCTCTTCTCAGTCCATCTCTCGGTGTGCCTGGTGGCGATGCATCGTCCCTAGCGTCTTATCGATCACCTGCGTTTAGCACTCGGCGTCGTTCCCCGGCCGTTCAGAAGAGCCCGTTGTTCTCCCGTTGTCCGACTCTGACTGTTACCATGTGTCGTTCATCCATTGATGGCGCTCCGCGTCCGCCTCTAAGGAAAGCCCTCCGGGGCCGGGCGAGCGGGCGCTCGGCAGCGCGGCAGAAATAGCCCGCCCCGAATGTCATTTGTCGCTCACAGCACTCATTAATTCGGCCGCTCTAACAGCGAAGGCAGCCGCAAAGTTGGAAAGTTGGCTGGCTCCAGGTGCGCCGACCAGATTATTCATCAGTGTCATTTATTCCATGGGAAAGTTAATGAAATTTCGTTGCATGGCATTGTCGGCAGATATGCAAAGGGTCACGGTTTGGCGACCCTTCAGCAAGCATTTACTTCAGCACGCCACTGTTTGCTGGCCTCGGGCACAGGGGCAACGGAAGTTCACGGAGATGCTGTGTTTATTTTACGAACATTATCATAAAGCATATCAGGTCGTCGCTGAGGTCACTGGAGGACACCAAAGATAAAATTTTCACATTGTTTTGTCTGATTTTGACATTCTTTTACAAATCAGCATATACCTAACTCGTTAACCAAAACAGCTAGATTCACGGAAAAGCGCATGCCCATAGCTCTTTTAAAGCTCTTTCGATAACATGCCTCATATTTGAGCCAGGGTCTGAACGGTTTGGCCTACAGGGGACAAAATCCACCAAAATAGATAGGTTTCGCCCAAACAATTTTCCAACAATGTTGGGAATAACTTTGGCGTCAAATTTTGCCAACATCGTGTTTCTCTCGTCGATACGCATCGAATGAACTGTAAGTTGACCTGTAAAGGTCACTTGTGAAACTGTGCACCCCCAAAAAACTATTCAGATTATTGTTAATCCATTATTGGCACCATACATAGGTAGCACGGCGTGGTGCATCATTGTCTTGGCTGAGGTAAGACCTAGCGCTTAGGTACCGATGAGATCTAGTGCTTCGTCTCGTGTAGAATCATTCAGGAATTGGAGTCTACATTAAAACTTCGATGAGATATCATTTTATTAACTTATTTTTATACAAAGCACAAATAATTATTCGATGTTATCTGTTATCGCGAAGAAAAATATCAATGGACCTTTTCACATTTCATTTTGCATTCAGATGTCTTTAGATCAGACCAGATGTAACGCACACGGTATCGACATGTAGACGAAGCGTTGCCTCGTTTCAATCAGGAAACCCAATTTGTAAACTAAAGTGGCTGCCGGCGACTCTGACAGATCCCGGGAGTGTTCAGGGACTCGGGCGTAACAAATATGTACGGCTCATCGCTCGGTCGTAACTTGGAAAATTTCTCTGTAGCACATACCACGAACCAGTCTGAATAACAGACATTTATCTCTTGGAGGTAGTAGCGGTAAGGGACCAGACACGCCACCTGAGTTGCACTGTTGTTGGTTTTGTATGCTCCCGTGTCTTTACTTGCGAATAGTTGTACAGGGATGTTCACGAAAAACTGACACATTTTATTTCCGAATTACGAGAAAACACTTGCCCTCAGCACGGTGATCATGCTATGGGCAAATAGAGTGGACTTCTAAGTTTTTATTGACATATTTTGGGAACATGTCATTTTCGTTTCTAAGAAGTTACAGCGTATTTTGCAGATGACGAGTTTTTGGAGCAGTGCACGACTCAGCCCGAAACAGGAAATTATCCCCCGTTTTTGGGCACGTGCCTGGAGAATTGCAACACCTCTCACTGCACTCGTCGGGAGTTTTGATGTCCTTTGGGCCGCTGCTACAGACCATGTCACTCACGTGACCCCACAGGAATAGTCCACGGTGTTGAGGTAGAGCGAAATGGCCGGCTATGGGTGAGAGGTGATGCGCGAGACAATGCCCCCTCCCCCTGTTCTCGTATGTGACCGATGATCGCGGTTACTGCACGTGGGGTGGCCCTGACGTGCCAGAACCACCGAATGGTGTAGACGTCGACCCATTTCCGCTACAGTAGCTAACAGAAGCCGTTAAAAGATGACACGGTACCACTCTACAGTAACTGCCAGCATGCGGCCATGGTTTCTGGCATCAGCACTTCCAAGCCTGCCAATTTGGGCATTCCTTAGGAATTTGCCCACAATATGCTAATAGTATAAAACATAATCCATCGAAACATTAATATGCCAAATTTTAGACGAATTCGTGGACTGGTTCAGTCGTGGTGGCAGATGGTAGCCGCGTGAGCTTCATTGTTTTTCCGCTAAGTTTTGTCGCCAAGTCAAATTTCCCCATTTTAACGCTTTCTTATTTATTTGAAAACTCATGTGATGCTACCAAAAGGAGCTATGCACATACAAAACTTTTTTCAACAGGCTTTCGAATGGCATGCAAATCAAGTCTCCGTGAGCTCTCACATGCTCACAAAGTCGTTTTAAAATGTGTCAGTTTTTCGTGAACATCCATGTACTTATACGCTTCATAACATTATGCCTCCCTCAGTGCCCAGAGTCCGTCCGTTCCTTTGCTCCAGCCACGTTTGGACAGTGGAAGGTGCAGCCGAGCAAAGCGATGAGCGGCTCAACACTGCCCACAAATTTGGCATTATTAGCAACTGGAAAATATGAGAAGTATTTCGTAATTAATGTGTGGCAGGGATGTAGTTTCAAAAGTGACGTTACTTAGGGCCTGTTCCAGCGCCTCCAGAAACCTCCAGAAAGCTCCAGAAAGCTCTAGAATCCTCCAGAGAGCGTTCCAGCGCCTCCAGAAAGCTCCAGAAAGCTCTCGCCAAAGCTTCAGAAACCTCCAGTAGCCTCCAGAGAGTTGAGAGGTCCAAATTTCTCTGGAGGCTCTGGTCTACAATTATGGTGCACATGTGACAATCACGAATGTAAACAAAGGACATTTGACTGATTATTTTACAACTTGAATGTAAAGAAAATTACATTGCTATAATTTTATTTATCTTTTTAACTAAAATTGAAAACAAATTTTGCGTTTCAAGAGAGAACAATCGTCATTCTTTTGGTATCTATGACGCCAATCTCCAGAAATCTCCAGATTGCGTTCCAGTGCCTCCAGTAAAACCTCTGGTAGAGCCTCCAGTCAAGAATTTCTTCTGGAGGCGCTGGAACAGGCCCTTAGGTATATGGTTTTAGCAACGACGGTCCGTGTCCATTTATTTCCCCCGGTAATTTTCCAATAGTCCAACTGATCGTTCTTTTAGAATCATATCCCATTGTTAATCAAAGGTTAGTTCAAATCAATGCGAAGGCAACATGAATTCATGTTGTCCATGGTCGAGGCTATTTTTAAAGAACAAGATGTTTGCTTTCATTGGCCGTTTTGAAATGCTAATGGAAAATCTGTGTTTGGACATACCCATGCAAGCGTTCATATTCCAAATCGATGTTCCCTGTTCATGTACAATGTTTGGGATCGTGCACAATGTGAGGTTCGTCGTTCCATGTCAGCTCCAGGAGGCGGTTTGATGCTCCCGCGGCCCGTAATGTATGATAAATAGTTTTGTCTATTCTCATCTGACGTTGGTGGTCCATGTTATGAGAAGACGTGACTCGGTGAGGTATACGATATGGATAACAACTACGGCGCCAGGCTGCAGTGACCGGTACAGATACACTAAGCCGGCGCTCTCCAGAGACCGATGCTATAGTGCCGCTCTGCTGTGACCGATACCGGCACTATAGCGCTAGTCTTCAGTGACCGATATCGGTACTTAAGCGCTAGTCTGCAGTGACCGATACCGTACCCATAACTTGTCGATACCCTACCGAACTAATACCGAACTGATGCTTAAACTGATACCGATACCGTGTCATTGCGATACCGTTTCGAACTGATACCGAACTGATACGGAACTGATACCGAACTGATACCGATACTGTGTCATTGCGATGTCAATACCGTACTGAACTGATACCGAACTGATACCGAACTGATACCGAACTGATACCGAACTGATACTAAATTGATACCGAAGTGATACCGAACTGATGTCGAACTGATAACGATTCTGTGTCGATTACTCTGCATTGACCGGTACCGATACCGTGTGGATTCCGTACCGGACTGATGTCCGGATACGGTGTCCGGATACCGTGTGGATTCCTCTGCTGACACCGTTCCGCCCTGTTCCAGACGGACCCCTCAGCCTGGATACGATGGAGTCGGCGGCGCTGCGTGCCGGGTACGACGGCGCCGCCGTGCCGCCGCTGCAGCCCTGCGCGGTGGGCCGCACCCCGCCAACACCGGCCGCCGGTCAGCTCTCTCCCCTGGCCGAGCCGGCCGGACCCCAGCAGGGCTCGCCGGGGCCGCCGTCCGGCGCCGAGGGCCCCTTCTCGCCGGGCGGCGGGCCGCTGCGCCAGCTCTCCGGCGGCTCGCCCGACCAGTACTCGCCCATCACGGTGACCACCTCTCCGGCCGAGTACTCGCCGGCCGGCACCGGCCCCTCGTCCGTGGGCCAGTACTCGCCCATCAGCAACGCGCCCACGCCCGCCCAGTTCTCTCCGATGGGCGTGGCGGGGCCGGCACAGCAGTACTCACCGCCGCCGTCCATCGCCCGGTCGTCGAGCCACCAGTACTCACCGCCGCTGCCCGTGAGCCGCTCCCTGAGCCAGCAGTACTCTCCGCCGCCCCCAGCCGGCAGATCGCCCAACCAGCAGTACTCCTCGCCCCTCCCGGCCACCCGGTCCCCGGGCCACGAGTACCCCGCGGCGCTGTCCGCCGCCCGGTCACCCAGTCAGCCGTATCCCTCTCCCCTTCCGGACTCCAGGCCGCCGAGCCAGCAGTACTCTCCGCCGCTGCCGACGGAGAGAGCTCCCAACGAGCCGTACTCACTGGGTTCTGTGTCCATCACCAGAGTACCCAACCAGCAGTACTCCTCTCTGCCGGCGCCGGGGACCTCAAACCAGCAGTACTCCCCGACCCACCCGCTGGCCAGGTCGGCCAACAAATACTACTCGCTCTCACTGCCGATAGCCAGGTCATCCAGCCAGCAGTACTCGCCGCCGCTCTCGGCCGCCAGGTCGCCCAGCCAGCAGTACTTTCCACCACTCTCGGTTGCCAGAACGTCTGGCCAGCAGTACTTCCCGCCCCTGTCGTCTGTCGGCTCTGGGGGCGAGCAGTACCCGTCCCACATGTCCATGAGCCGGGCGGCTATGCTGCAGTCTGCCATGCCGCTGGCCGTTTCCCGGTCGCTGAGTCAGTTCTACTCCCCGGACACGGTGGCCGATTGCGGCTCGTCCGTGTTCGCTCCCTCCACGTCAGCCGGGGGCGCCGGCACGCCGTGCTACGGCGCCGCTCTGCTGCCCATGTGAGCCGCCGCGGCGCGGCCGCCGGCGCCCCCCGAGCCTGCGAGTCGCGCGTGTTAACGACAAGCGTCCACTCGCAGCGCCCTGGCGCGGCTCGGCCCCAGCGTCCAGCCCGCCCCGCTGTCCTACCGGCGCCGCCGGGTTCCAGCCCCGCGGATCCCACCGGTACACTCGGATCCCAGTTGGATCCCGCCGTTACAGACGGATCGCAGTTGGATCCCACCGGTATGGTTGATCCCAGTTGGACCCCACCGGTACACTTGGATCCCGATTGGATCCCACCGGTGCTGTTGGATCTCAGTTGGATCCCACCGGCGCCACGGATCCCACCAGCTCGTTTCCGCCGCGCTGCCCGATCCCGTCGGCACAGTTAGTTTCCATCGCCGCTGTCAGATCCGCCAGCGCGGTTCGACTGTCCAGTGCAATCTGAGCTAATGCGCTGTAGCCACGTGTCGTGCTGATTGAGGGTCACCAGCAGATCAAAGTGTCCAGGCAACATTTCATTATATCGCCGATATGTGAATTAGAGGCTGGCTGTCTCCGATAGGCCATATTTTACGCAGGCCAGTCAGCCATGCAGTGTTAAGACCTCATAATGTTTACCAGCCTGCGGTAATCGGGGGACATTTGAACTTCTATCTGATAGCACCTGAGCTCAATGAACTTATGCATGCTACAACATTATTTTACCAAATTTTCTTCGGACTTTCCTCAATTAATGCTCATCCAGCGGGCTACAGTGCCGGCTCAATCTGTGCTCAAGTCACACAGGTTCCCCCAGCCCCCCCTCCCCCCCCCTCACGTTCCACTTTGATCCGCGCACTTTGTAGCCCACACTGATATTGCTTTTTTCGACAATCAGTATGAGTCGGTACATATAGCCAATTATGATAAGACGATGTAGCGATCGATACGGACCTGTTTCCCTAGAAATGGTCACACCGGTCTTACCATGGCAACCTTTTACAACAGTGCCGAGTCGGTGTTCTTTGACGCGTTTCCCGTCGTCGGCCAGCGTATTGACTCGCCGCTATTTCTGGTAGTCGTTCAGTGTTCAGGCCAAATTCGGGCAGCAGCTGATCCTCCGGGGCTTATGACCGTCGCAATGTCGCATTACCGGTAAATGTCCGGGCTGCTGGGTATGTAGTGTTGGTCGTCGTTCTGCTATAGATAATGTCATTTGGGACACTGGATACAGCGGAAATCGGAGACTCGATCATTGCTTTTGATGAGGCTGGCCAATGGCCGCATAGGTATATGCAGTTGTAACTCAGATAGACTGCGTGTAAACGAGCAGTTTTTATTAGGCTTTTTCGTATTAACCACACTGAAATCCGCTATGAATGAAAACAGAGCACATGTGTTCAATTATTTCACGGCGACAATACCTGAAATGACGTCAGAAGTCTGTCCATGATGGGTTTATGTTTCGTTTGACAAGAGCTGCGTCTGCTGTCCCTTCCCTTGGAGCAAAAAGTCTGCTTATTCTAGACGTGCTGGTACTTTTTTGTGCACTGCGATTAAGCGTTCATAATTGTTAGCCATATGGTACTTAATTGATCTAGGCGCAAGTGTGTTTTTTGGCCATACCAGCTATACTTATATGGAAATGCACACAATACGATTCGTGCAGATCATTTTTTAGTTTGTAGGGCACATTATAAAAAAAAATCAGTTGCTAAACCACTGCAACCTCTGACGAATGTAACAAAGCGACCACTTTCCAACGCTCACCATTGGTACGGATGCTACCCAAAAAGGCTTTTCATGAAGTCTTGATATTTGCTCACGAAAACGGCTGTGTGAATAAAAGATATGGATATCAACCACGTCAAACATTACATTCTCTAAATGTCCTAATTCCCCAATGTTACTTTGATTAAGTCCAGTTTAAAGTTGTTGAAAATGTTAGCAGGCATGTAGTACAGTTAAAGCAGGTGAAAACACGTGTTAATCAAATGGACAAATTAAATGTATTGTTCTGCACGTTTCCCCAGTCGCTCTTCGTATTAAAAACAACAACATAAATTTGCACTTGTTATCCATTCTAATACATCTAAAATACCAGCTGCCATCGATTTTAACTAGCCATGGAATAAGACTCTCTGTTGTGCACCACCCTCCGCACCCATTCCAAGGGGCAGGCGTATCTATATCTGACTAGCGGGATGGCGTAAAGCGACGATTTGAAACGGCGAGACTCGAGTCGCGCTTTAGCGTCTGCCCGTAGTCGGCAATATAAGGCATAAGCGACAGGCAAGGGCTACTTAACTAGACATTTAGAAATCAAGGTAAAATAAGTCAACTTCAGGTTTGAATTCGGAGGCTTTAGTCATTCGGACATCAGCGTAAAAACGTTTCAGCTTGGTCCCATAATTATTTTAGCTTGCCGCCCAAGGGAGGCATCAATTGGCAAAATGTGGGCCCGATGTTGATTGTGGTGCTTAGCACAAATCTAATGAATTCAATCTTGAACTCGTCTTAACTAAATCCAAGGGTAAAAATGAGCGAACGGGCGTTAGCTATCATCTGACTATGGCGCCTCGCGGTTTGCGAGCACAGCTTTCTTTCGGCAGCCTCATTGGGAATGTACACACAGTAAGACCGCTCGTGTATAAAATCAAATTATCTCAGGTAAAACAGTTCTGCCCTGTGCTCATTTAGGGCAAATAAATAAACTGGTGAGCAAAGGTAACTGGGAGTAACTGGGGATTTCGCGTTGGCGTTGCCCCGTAGAAGTGAGCTAAGGTGATAAGGCTATCAAATATGCGTCTGGCCTGGCGAGGTTCAATGTACGAAATACATGCGCAAATATTTTTGTAGTGAAGAGAGCATAACATGTTATGCCTGTTACCGGAAAACTTTGCGCACCTGATATTCAACATAAATATTCTTAACTTTGTTGTTTGCCAGGCCAGAATAAAACTTGAGAAGTATCAAAAGCACTAGCTGGTTACTGCATGCCGATACTGATTTTTCCCAGATACCTTAGGTCTACCACATTTTTCTACAATCGTAGCGAACCTGAATCAAAACCGCCACAGCGGGCGAGCTCTGCTCCATCGGTGTTTGTGCGTGTGTTTTCGCCGGTGTCTTGTGTGCTGTCGTGCTTTCTAGGTACAGCCGCTTGGTGTTCTGTGCGGAGAACATTTAACGAAAAGCCCTCACCCGGTGTGTCACCCGGTCCATCGACCGCGTTAGTCGCGGTCGTACGTTAGTTGTTGGGGTGTTCTCGATGTGCCGAAGGGCTTGTGCTGCAAGATTTACCGGTCAATGTTGCAGGCTATTAGAGATACATGTTTAGTGAACTTTGGGCTTACTGTTAGCAATCTTTTTTACTTACACTTAGTCGTAGTGTTTTTCCAAAATGGTTAAATGTTCGAGCTGTTTTATGTTCTACGTAGATGTATAGGTGTGGAGTTACGCCAGTGACGTTGGCCAAGCCACGAGAAGTAGCTGACCTTTGAATGTTGTTGGTACTCATTGATATAGGTTAGTCCTGTTGGCTTCAGTGACATAAAGTTTTAGTGTTAATATGTGTTCAGTGGCGTTAAACAGCCCTGTATTTTACCGAAAAAAACCTCAAGATTGGTGGGTGGTACATGGTGAACGTCACAGAAAGGAAACTCGAGTGATTAAAAAGAAACATGAGACGTCGTATCTATCATCAATATCTAATCACTTCTAGCGATATCAGATATTGATTGGTTTTTCAAAACGCTGCCAATGTAACACGGCATTTTTAAGTAATCGTATAGTCAGATACAAAAAAGTTTTTTTTAGACTAATTCATTCATTTTATATAAATAATATCTTTGAAAGATTTAATCGTTGATATAGGTACTCTGCTGGATTTCATTTGGGATATTTCATAATCAATCCTAAACTTTTTCGGGGCGTTGAACATATCTAATTTGATGTGATTCAAAGTTAGGTCACTTGTTAGTGGTTTATATATATTTTTTCGTCATGTCAGCAACGAACCCTAGAAAGGAAAGCAGGAGAATAGCAAGCGCACTCTTGAACCACCGAACAACGTCAAACCTTCTCTGGTTGTCGTTCAAAGAAATGTATTTCCTAATTTGCCTGTAATCCGAATGATGCTGGAAGACATTTAGGTCTATGTAGTTCCACCTTGAATATGATAAAATCTCCATATAAATCTCTCCATAACATTGAAGGCTGAATATTTGACCAGCTACCTACATGTCCGATTAGGTATAGATCAAGGCTTCTCCCGAGTACATAGGTGCCGTCAGAGAAGGTCAATCTTAATTAATCCTTACATTTAAGTTAAAAATGGTACCTACGGACTTAATCATACATGCATACAACTGTGTACACATCTTTTGGGAAACTGAAAAAAATATTCCGTATGGAAAGTTGATAAGCTACGATAAGCATGTTGTTTGAGCTATGTTGGCGATTGAGACTTGTTATTGGGGCGGCCGGCGAGTTGGCCGTGCTGCCCTCTGCTGTGCTCGTGTGGCGGCGGTTGATTGTCGTCTGACACGTGCTGCCGCCTAGCGGACAGGGGTATTTCTCTTTCGTGCCCAGTTTTCACTACGCTGTTTGTGCTGCCATTTATTTGGTAGCGGCGTGGTGCGGCGATTTGTGCGTTAAAACGTCTCTTTTGTTTACACGTGGTGAGTAAGGGATTTCGGAGGTACCCGCCCAGTTTCACGTCACTTGGTCGTTGATGCTCTTAGGGTTCGGAGTTCGGATTGACACGGTTTTGGCTTGATACCCCGCCCCCCTCCCCCTTTGACCCGCTGGAGGATTCGTCCGCTCTTGTCTTGTTGTTGGAATTGGACTAGTTGTTTGCTCGAGAAGATGACTCTGTTCATTAGTTAGGTTAGGTATTGGTCTTTGGTCTTCTGTAGATTTCATCTTGATTTCTTTCCATTGTTACACACTTTCTTCATAAGTATTCTAGGTCTTTGGTCTTCTGGTTTATTTAGGGTTGTTTCTAAGTTATTCAATTTTCCATCTTTTGCTTGGTTGGTTGGTTACATTGGTGCCTGGATACCCGGGAAACTGGACTTTTGGTCTTTTGTGGTGCCGAATCATTAGGGACCTTTGGATATTTGTGTAGTTGGTTATCAGTTCACTGTTAGTTATAAGTACATCTCACACTTTGGTAGCATGGCTGAAGAGAGATCTCGCAAAGCTGCCAAAGGGTGGCTTAGTAGAGTTAGTGATAAGATTGAGTCATTGTGTTCTGTTCGAGTAGCTGACAGGACAGCTGAGTGGCAGATTGAGGCTGCTCTTGCTCTCACCGAGTTTGATAAGCGTTTGGCCACCTTTGATGATGCCCAAGCAGCAGTAGAGGCTAGTATTGATGAGGATAAGCTTCTTGATGATATAGAGAAAAGTGGTACTTATAGGGACTTAGTTTGTAAGCAACGTGCTCGCCTGGTTGCAGCAACTCAGGCTGGAGCTGATGCTAGTAGTGTTGGTGCTAGCAGTCACACTGGTACAGGAGCTGAGGTGAAGTTACCGAAGCTAAGCCTACCTACCTTCGATGGGAATGTTGAGAGATGGTTACTTTTTTGGGAGTCGTTTGAGGCTTGTGTACATAAGTCTGATTTGCCTGATGTCCAGAAGTTGGCTTACCTGAGGAGCCTTTTGAAGGGTGAGGCTGCAAAGTCTGTGGAAGGCCTGGCCCTGACAGCAGCAAACTATGGTGCTGCTGTTGACATCCTCACTCAGAGATATGGACGTCCCGAGAAGCTTATTTTTTTGCACATACAAAGTCTTTTGAACCTGACTGAGCTCAACTTGGTAGCTCTGCAGGACTCTTTGTTGTCCCACATCCGCAGTTTGGAAGCGCTTGGTGTCACTGGGGACAAGTATGGAGTAATACTTACCCCTCTTGTTCTATCCAAGCTGCCTGCGGAGGTGAGAATGGAGTGGGCTCGGACTTCTGAGCAGCATGAGGGTGATCTGTCTCACCTTCTGCAATTTTTGAGCAGTGAGATACGTAGACAGGAAAGGTCTGGTCACTGCACTAGTGTGAGGTCCACTGGAGATAGTGTCTTGGCCCAGACAGGTGGTTCACCAGCTCGTGCTGGTCACAAGGTTTCTCATTCCTCGGCTGGAGTGGTCACTCGCCTGAGAGGTCGGCAGCGGGAAGGGCTGCCTCCAACTGCAGCAGCTCTTGCTGCCTCTGCACAGTCTGGGATTAGGTGTGGCATGTGTGACAAGGGTCACAAAACAGCTAGTTGTCCGGAGCTGTTGAAGCTTCCTGTTCATGAAAGGCATCTGGAGATCAGGAACAAGGGTCTGTGCTTCAGATGTCTGCAGTCTGGCCACAGGGCCGCAGTGTGCGCTGCTGTCTGTGACAGCTGCGGGGGGAAACACCATGTAGTGAAGTGTTTCCAGAGTGCAGAGTCCGCTCCCAGGGGTGCTAAACCCACTGATGTGAATTTGTCTTGTACTTCTGGTAGCTTGAGTGCTGTGCTACCCACTGCCTCAGTCACTGTCAGGGGTAAGCATGGTGACGTGAAGGCAACACTTCTGTTTGACTCTGGGTCAAACCGCTCTTATGTGTCCTCTTCACTTGTGAAACGATGCAAGCCTGAGTATCTCAGGACAGAGGAGCTCACCTATGCTGCCTTTGGTGGTAAAGAGAGCAAGGATGGACAAAGGCATGTGTTCAGGCTTGCAATGCATGGTACCAATGCTGCCGAGCAGGTAGTGGTGGACGCAGCAGAGGTGCCGGTAATTTGTGCCCCCTTGGTTCAACCATGCATCCCTGTGGAAGTGCTGGCCTCCCTGGGAAATTTGGAGTTGGCAGACTCGCAGGTGGGAGTTCAGCGCACGATAGACATTTTGATTGGGCTTGACTTCTACTGGCAGCTGATGGGCACAGGTTGTCTCCGCTCTGATGGTGGCCCGGTCGCCCAGCAGACGGTGTTTGGCTGGGTTCTGTCCGGTCCCTCGGGTGGTACAACGCAGCTTGATGCCACCGTGAGCCACCAGCTGCTCGTCATGACTGATGTGCATGAGTCCCGACTTCGTCAATTTTGGGACCTGGACGTGGTGGGCATTGCACCTGAGGAGGACGATTTGGAAAAGAATCCCGTTTTGAGAGACTTTGAGTCGTCCATTTGCTTTCAGGACGGAAGATACGAGGTGAAGCTTCCATGGAAAGGGCAGGGGGCTGATGAACTGCAGAGCAATCTCAAGGCTGCCGAGGTTAGGTTGCAGTCTTTGCAAAGGAAGCTTGACAAAAATCCTCAGCTCCACTCTGAGTATGATGCTGCGTTACAGGAGATGGAGTCTCTTGGCATTATAGAGGAAGTTCCAAAGTCAGAGATAGTGAGAGAAGGTGTCTTCTATCTTCCTCACAGACCTGTGGTACGAGAGTCGAGCGCCACCACTAAGGTCAGACCAGTGTTTGACGCGTCAGCCAAGGGCCCCAACCACGTGAGCCTGAATGACTGCCTTGAGACAGGTCCGTGTCTCTTGCCTGACCTGGTGGAGGTGCTCCTCCGCTTCAGGAGATGGCAGTACGCGGTCTGTGCTGATATCCGTAAAGCGTTCCTCATGATCGGTCTCTGTGAGCGTGATAGGGACGTGCAGAGGTTCCTGTGGAGACAGGATGGTGTTGTGAGAACGATGCGCTTTGCCAGGGTCACCTTTGGTGTCAAGAGTAGCCCGTTTCTCCTTGCTGCCACTCTGCGACACCATTTGAAGGGCTTCCCCTCGTCCACTGCCATATCTGAACTTGAACATAACATGTATGTGGATGATCTACTGACTGGTGCCGACTCCGAGGAGGAAGCACTGACTTTGTTTACTGAGGCGAAAGAGGTTCTGGCTCAAGCTGGTATGGAGTTAACCAAACTGAGCTCGAACAGTCGTGTCGTGCTGGACAAAGCGTCGTCCTTGTCTGGCCTTGATGATGAGGAATGCCACAAGGTTCTTGGTGTTGAGTGGAGGCCCAGTGATGATGTGTTTTCCTTTGCTGGAGTTTGTATTCCTGACGATGTGGTGGTGACAAAGAGGGTGATTTTGTCTTTCGTCGCTAGGATGTTTGACCCTCTGGGATTCTTGTCCCCCTACGTCATGACACTGAAGCTCTTGTTTCAAGAGACCTGGCGTCTGGGTATCGGTTGGGATGACCCTGTGCCAGAGGAGATCAGGGAGCGTTTTTGTAGATGGGTGAGGGGATTGGAAGAGATCAAAGGGATGACTGTACCCCGTTGTTACTGTGTTGGTGGGTGGCGCGCGGTGTCTGACGCCCAGATCCACGTTTTCGGAGACGCGTCCGAGAAGGGGTACGGGGCGGCAGTTTATCTGCGTTTGACTTTGAGAGATGGTAGCATCGTTACCCCCTTTGTCATGTCACGTGCGAGAGTGGCCCCTCTGAAACGTGTCAGCCTGCCCCGACTTGAGCTTCTTGGTGCTCTGCTCGCTGCCCGACTGGTTCACTTCGTTCGCCGGGCCCTGAAACTGTCTGCCGAGACTGTGTACAGATGCTGGACGGATTCCACGATCGTACTGGCGTGGATTCGGGGTGATCCTTCCAGATGGAAACAATTTGTGAGGAACAGGGTATCGACCATACATTGTCTGACGGATCCGGCGAGATGGGCTCACTGCCCGGGGCGCGACAATCCGGCGGATCTGCTCACTCGTGGTGTCTTTGCGGAGGATCTGAGCCGCTGCTCCTTCTGGTTCTCGGGGCCCGGCTGGCTCGGCGAGCTAGACGTGGGTGGGGTGCTGCCTGAGAACTCTTGTGAGTCGGCTTCCGATGGCTCGGCTGCCGAGAGCGCGGCTGCTGAGAGTGTGGCTGACGATGGCGCAGCTGCTGAGGGTGTGGCTGCCGAGAGCGCGGCTGCTGAGAGTGTGGCAAAACGATTATTTGCGAAGTCTGCCGCACGCCGTACGTAGGTTTAAGTCGCACGGTCGATTGCAGGTTGGTTCGGTCGCGCTAGTGCGGGAGGACGGCTTGCCCCGACTGCGGTGGGAAATGGGAGTGGTGTCAAAACTGCATCCTGGCTCTGACGGAGTAGTCAGAGTCGCAGACATCCGCACCGCAAAAGGAACTCGCACGAGAGCGGTACAGTGTTTACATGACCTCGAGGTACTCGAGTAGACACCTCGATTCGCAGTATGCAAATAGCGCGTTTGTCTTGTGATGTTTGCAGCTTCCTGCGAACTTGCTGATTCGTCTTTGACAAATCTTTCTTCTGTCAGCTAATTTCTAATTTGTTGTCTTCCTTGCTGAGCTTGGTTTGTTGTGACATCCATTGTCACTATTTGATATTGCTGATCTTTGCAGAACTTCTTCGTTTAGTTGTTTGGTTGGTCTCGATAATAGTTGTTTGGCCTTTAGGTTTAGTTGGTTGAGTTGATCCAACTGGTTGCTTTGGTTGATTGGACTGTTTTGTTTAGTTTGTTGCGAAGGTAAATGGGATGTTGGATTTACACCCACGCCTTCTATCAGATTAGTACCAGTCTGACCGATAAGCTTGTCCGAGTACCAGTTGCAATGGTTGTCGTTGCGAAAGACGGAATTTCACATTCCCGTCTTTCACGGGGGGGAGTATGTTGGCGATTGAGACTTGTTATTGGGGCGGCCGGCGAGTTGGCCGTGCTGCCCTCTGCTGTGCTCGTGTGGCGGCGGTTGATTGTCGTCTGACACGTGCTGCCGCCTAGCGGACAGGGGTATTTCTCTTTCGTGCCCAGTTTTCACTACGCTGTTTGTGCTGCCATTTATTTGGTAGCGGCGTGGTGCGGCGATTTGTGCGTTAAAACGTCTCTTTTGTTTACACGTGGTGAGTAAGGGATTTCGGAGGTACCCGCCCAGTTTCACGTCACTTGGTCGTTGATGCTCTTAGGGTTCGGAGTTCGGATTGACACGGTTTTGGCTTGATACCCCGCCCCCCTCCCCCTTTGACCCGCTGGAGGATTCGTCCGCTCTTGTCTTGTTGTTGGAATTGGACTAGTTGTTTGCTCGAGAAGATGACTCTGTTCATTAGTTAGGTTAGGTATTGGTCTTTGGTCTTCTGTAGATTTCATCTTGATTTCTTTCCATTGTTACACACTTTCTTCATAAGTATTCTAGGTCTTTGGTCTTCTGGTTTATTTAGGGTTGTTTCTAAGTTATTCAATTTTCCATCTTTTGCTTGGTTGGTTGGTTACAAGCTACATGAGATATACCATTTCATGTCTGTTGGAGGAAAGTAGTGCGAGTATTACGGGGAGAAGGATACGAGTACAGACATGCGGGCAATGTTAGACGCGGAAGATACAGCGTCTATACGCTGGCTCTGTGTTGTGATAATAAATCGAGAAGGCTCAACTCGCTCGCCGGAAAGAGTTTATACCTAAAGTGCGGGTCAACATTGCTCACGTAGCTTTGTGGGTCTTTTAGGCCGCTCTGTCTATGAGAAACAAAACGGGTTGGTACGCGATGTTTGTTGTATTAGGAAAACGTTACGAGTAAAGTCACTTATCTATTTTCGCTGCCGACGGGCCGCTCCTGTGGCCGCGGCCGGGCTTGTGCTGGTTGGTCGGGCTGCTGGTCGGGTCCTGAGAAGCGACGAACGGCCACTGCCGGTTTGTGCTGGCTTTTCGAGACGACTAGTTAGCTGGTGCTTGAAAACGATGTGATGAGAGGTGCTCAAAATTATCGATTGTATGTGCAATATGTTTATGAAGTGGGCACCACTGGCCTCTAAACAAACCACACCCTCTAACAACTCATTTATATAAACCGAAGCGTTCGCTTAGCGCACCAATCAGAGTTTGGCGGTTTTGAGTGAAGCAACTCGGCCGCCTCTCGGATTGAGAGCGCTAAATGCATTCACAAGTCGCTAACTACTACTATTGCTAGCGCTGCCGGAATGCGACTTCAAGGAGAATTGCTAGAATTTACCCCTGTTTATGCAGCGAATGCTAATTTAGTGGTTTTATTTGGTGCCGCTGCGATTCTACCATGACACTTGTGTGCGTCGGTTAGGAATTAATCGCAAAGAAACACGTGTGTTGCTTGGGGTTGTTATTACTGGGAATGGTTATTATGATTGCATTTATTTTATAAACACACGTTTTGAATTTTGGGTATATTGTGTTTACCTATAGAATCGATGCACGATGCGAGACACCGGTACCGAGGATGTGTATTTCTTCATTAATCATTATGGTTAGAGTAACTTGGAACCGATTATTTCTGTGAACGGGCCCCCAGCCTATACTCTAGTTTACTGAGCGTCCGGCTAGTCTCCTAGTTTACCGAGCGCTCCAGGCAGCGTGCCGGGTCCTGCGTGGCTCTGGTCAGCAAACACAGTTTGGTCCGTACTTTGTAGCGCGGTAGCACTGTTTGAATAATGCCTGGTTTCGCCGTCGCGTCTAGCGTGCCGCCCGAGTTATGCAGTTTAGGTCAGTTGCAGTTCTGCACCCCTCGATGCTTTGTGTGTGTTGTTCAATACACAATTATACCTACCTGATAGTTTTCTTTGTAACGTTTCTCCGATATGCTGGAGTTTAGGAAACAACCTTCTTTATTGTTCAGCCCCGAGAGATTAAACACACGACTCAGAACGGTATCCTGCCATAACAATCCTCAGAGATGCGATTAAACGCGTGCATTGTGTGTTTATCCGAATTGAAGCATTCTATAGAACAGATCAAACGCCATACAAATTGTGCATGTTAAATTCGATTATAAATTTCCTAAATACATATGAGAAAATGAAGAAGCTGGTCGTGCAAGCGATCAACCATGCATTTTATCTTTTTTTTTACAATGGTACGCCAACATCAAACTTTTTGCTATTTTATGATAAACATATACGCTCGAAGAGGTCTACACGATTGGAATAAATGCCTCGTTGCGATTGTGGTACGTTGTGGCACTGTGCGCTGTCTCCGTCTTGTTATAGAAAGATGACGCTGTAACCGGCCGTCCGGCGATGGTTGCCGTCCAGGGCGGGTCGATACTTCTGATACATCTCCGCCACCACTTCCGCAGTATCACCTGACGGAAAAGTGCTGTTTGAAAGTCTGCTCGTCACCCATCAGCTCTGTGATGTTCACTTCCTTAGGCGAGAAACGGGGTAGACCGTAACGCTGACAGCGTGATCGCAATCATACTGCTGCGTTGTTCTGGCTGTCCAAGAGTAACGGCATTAATTTGCTACATACATTTCTCGTTTCTTTTCTTTCGCTTTAGATCCAGCTTCAAAACATTCGATTAAGCTTGGCTACACCAGGAGAGCCTACTGCTTTTCCGCTTTATACCGTCTCAATAAGCCTCCCTGTGCAATAAAAGGATATCAGAGTGTAGACATACCTGCCGCGGATAAGCTGAACAGTTCTAAATAATTCGCAAACAACAGAGCTGCGATAAGAGAAAGGCTCAAAAGTTGGCCGTATAAACGTGCCCACATATTTGGTACACATCAAAACCTGACAGAGAAATAGAGATATGAGATTGATCGCTGGACGGAACGGTTGCACGGAAGAAGGTTGCACGGAATAGGTCATTTATTTTAAAAGCTAAAAATTATTATCACAATTAAATGAACTGATATATTCGACAGCTTGACTTGCACCCAAAAAATGAAAAGCTGCAACTAATTTTTGTGGAAATTAGCCTGCATTTTGTGAAAGCATCTCGTAGTGGAGCGTTCTTAGTACCTAATTCTCACCAATACCGACGTAACGCAATTTGTATGGGAGAAATACCAAAGGGAAATAAGTATGTTTGTGTCTGTTTGAGAAGCCAGTTCACATCACTCACCGGTAGGCACATGTGAATAATCAGCCGGGCCGAAGGTGAAGGGCTCCTCCACTTGTGAAAAATACCTGGCGTTCACCTCGGTCTGGTTATAGGGCTGGGCCATCACCAAACACTCTTCCAAATACCTGCAAATATCGACATGCAAGTCGAGCAATAAATATATCGCAAGCGTCAGGACACGGCATTAGCATCGAAGTGATACAGCGAGCATTGAATCTTGGACACCATTATTATTGATATTTTTTAAGGATGCGTCAGTCGTCAGATTATATACTGCAGCGTCGCATCAAAACTTCAAGCAGGAATTCGCATTATAGCGTATGTATGTATCCCCTAGTTTGGTATGATATAGGGTCAACTCAAATGTCAACTATAATACGGGCTTTAACACCGCTCAGCCTCTTTTACAGCCCATTGGACATATTATCATTGGACCTGTAGCTGTAGCTGAGAGAACTCAGTTTGAGCTGTTAAACAACTAGGAAAGAGCATAGGAGACATTAGTAAATTCTAACGGGGTTGGCCGGGGCAGACTGCCGAAAAATACCGAATGGGCAGGCCAGCTCCGTAACAGCTGTCAGTTGCAAGGAGTCCAGCGGCTGTCATTGGTAGGTTCGGTCCTAATTTCACAAAGTGCTGTACTTATACAAGTAACTTATTTCTACAGCACTTAACAACAGCACTAACGCAGTCGGCACTGGCGCCTGTTTCTATGAACATGATCTATTTGCGCTTTTGATAAGGATCGCAATCCATTAGGAATTTTTCTGATTTAGGAAACCCTATAATTAAGAGCGACATTTCAAAATGGAGGAGGTTTATACTGCCATTGATTTCTTATTACTGCTGCCAAATAACGTCTGCTATTGTGCATTGTGCAATTATGTGCCCTATAAAAATTGTCGACCCTTTGCTGTTAAGGCGCTAACAGAGTTGGTCTAACCTTACTGCAGTTGATGCGACTATACGGGTCATGTGCGAAAATCATATTTAGGTTGATTTATAAATCAAACTACAGCTGAGTGAAAACTTCCTTTTTCTTTGGGTGACCGTCTAATTTTCCGACATTGAAGCGTTCTCATTTACTCTTGCCCGACTGGTGCATTTTTTTTTTTTTTTTGCCATAGCACTGACGAATAGGGGGACGGCGACGACCTCAAGCATTTTTACTCCTAGTGTGACCTAGAATGGTGGAAAACAGCACGCATTGCTTTTCACAAGATATTGAGGTCAGGTCAATAGTTAATTTTCACCGCGATGCTTCATATCATAACCGTGAAAAGGCAACCAACGAACTATCGCTGGCAGTTTTTCCGTTCAACTTTAACAGGACCTATGCATGCATGACAGAGGTCGTTCGTTTCTTTTCATGCACTGCTACTTAGGAGGGGTCATGACCTCCATGCCACTCTCTTCCCTTGCAGCAGCCAATGAACACTTAGGTACAAATAGGCAATTGGCATGATAACGCGGTCTTCTGCATTAGGGTGTTCCTAACAAAATTAATGCTGTCTTTTCGACCAGCATTAAGCTGTTGCAGTCTTACGTGATGAAGACGCGCCAGCGGGCCCGGTAGTAGTCGTACATCAGGCCGGACCACTGTTTGGCGGCGTAGTCGACGATGTTGGCGCGCGGGCCCCACAGTGTCAGCTGGTTCAGCAGGTTGTACACGAACTGGACGCCCTCCTGAGGGCGGGAGGACGTCAGATCGTCGGGGGGGGGGGGGGGGGGGTTGTAACTGATCGACTGCACCTACTAGGTAGCTGACTGCCCTGGACCAAAGTTTTAAAGTTTAGACAATTTATAATTGATATTCGTTTATCAGTAGATTCGGTAATGCTAAAACGTATATGTCAAGCATGTCTTAGGCAATTACATCATTGACACGGGCCGGCATCCACGAAGACAGCAGCGCGACGATATCGCCTATATCTGACCTCCTCACTGGATGCGGCCTCGCGAGCCTGCTTCACCCAGGCGCCGAGCAGGAAGTCCTTGTCCGTGTTCAGCACGGTGTCCAGGTCGGCCAGCAGCTCCAGTATCACGGCGCCCTCCTCCCTGTGTGCCGGTGCGAGTGTAATTTTAATTATTAATTTACAGCTTTTCCAAAACAGTAGCGGCGGAACACCTTCAATTAAAGGGGGGGGGGGGGGAACTACCGACATGCAACGCCCATAGGGCTAATGTTAAAATGTCAAAATCAAAGGGGGGCACGGTGCCCCGGTGCCCTCCCCGTTCCGCCGCCTATGTTCCAAAGTGCGCTATCACGTAAACTTTGGGTTTAACCAAGAGCTCATACCTTTACAAAAATGCGCTGAAAGTTTCTCCAATTTTCACGCATGAGCTGATGTTCGATCTAGCAGTGCCCTGCAGTTTGGGGTGACACACTGTGTTTGGCTCACCGCAGCAGGACGGTGTTGTTGTCGCTGAAGGCGCCCACCAGCCGGCCGTGGTAGGCGGTCAGCAGGCCGGTCAGCACCTCCCTCGTCACGTCCACCAGGTCGTGGCGCAGGTTGGCCGCGGCCCGCACCTGGTCGGCCGTGGCTCCGGCCACCAGCCGGTCCCAGGCGGCTGTCAGGTCGGAGGAGTTGTACCACAACTGGGCGGAGGCGGGAGGAGCAGTCAGCAGACACAGCCGTCAGGTCGGAGGAGTTGTACCACAGCTGGGCGGAGACGGGAGGAGCAGTCAGCAGACACAGCCGTCAGGTCGGAGGAGTTGTACCACAGCTGGGCGGAGACGGGAGGAGCAGTCAGCAGACACAGCCGTCAGGTCGGAGGAGTTGTACCACAGCTGGGCGGAGACGGGAGGAGCAGTCAGCAGACACAGCCGTCAGGTCGGAGGAGTTGTACCACAGCTGGGCGGAGACGGGAGGAGCAGTCAGCAGACACAGCCGTCAGGTCGGAGGAGTTGTACCACAGCTGGGCGGAGGCGGGAGGAGCAGTCAGCAGACACAGCCGTCAGGTCGGAGGAGTTGTACCACAGCTGGGCGGAGACGGGAGGAGCAGTCAGCAGACACAGCCGTCAGGTCGGAGGAGTTGTACCACAGCTGGGCGGAGGCGGGAGGAGCAGTCAGCAGACACAGCCGTCAGGTCGGAGGAGTTGTACCACAGCTGGGCGGAGGCGGGAGGAGCAGTCAGCAGACACAGCCGTCAGGTCGGAGGAGTTGTACCAAAGCTGGGTGGAGGCGGGAGGAGCAGTCAGCAGACACGGCCGTCAGGTCGGAGGAGTTTTACCACAGCTGGGCGGAGACGGGAGGAGCAGTCAGCAGACACAGCCGTCAGGTCGGAGGAGTTGTACCACAGCTGGGCGGAGGCGGGAGGAGCAGTCAGCAGACACAGCCGTCAGGTCGGAGGAGTTGTACCACAGCTGGGCGGAGGCGGGAGGAGCAGTCAGCAGACACAGCCGTCAGGTCGGAGGAGTTGTACCACAGCTGGGCGGAGGCGGGAGGAGCAGTCAGCAGACACAGTCGTCAGGTCGGAGGAGTTGTACCACAGCTGGGCGGAGGCGGGAGGAGCAGTCAGCAGACACAGCCGTCAGGTCGGAGGAGTTGTACCACAGCTGGGCGGAGGCGGGAGGAGCAGTCAGCAGACACGGCCGTCAGGTCGGAGGAGTTTTACCACAGCTGGGCGGAGGCGGGAGGAGCAGTCAGCAGACACAGCCGTCAGGTCGGAGGAGTTGTACCACAGCTGGGCGGAGACGGGAGGAGCAGTCAGCAGACATAGCCGTCAGGTCGGAGGAGTTGTACCACAGCTGGTTCGGAGGCGGGAGGAGCAGTCAGCAGACACAGCCGTCAGGTCGGAGGAGACAGGAGTTGTACCAAAGCTGGGCGGAGACGGGAGGAGCAGTCAGCAGACACAGCCGTCAGGTCGGAGGAGTTGTACCACAGCTGGGCGGAGACGGGAGAAGCAGTCAGCAGACACGGCCGTCAGGTCGGAGGAGTTGTACCACAGCTGGGCGGAGGCGGGAGGAGCAGTCAGCAGACACGGCCGTCAGGTCGGAGGAGTTGTACCACAGCTGGGCGGAGACGGGAGGAGCAGTCAGCAGACACAGCCGTCAGGTCGGAGGAGTTGTACCACAGCTGGGCGGAGACGGGAGAAGCAGTCAGCAGACACGGCCGTCAGGTCGGAGGAGTTGTACCACAGCTGGGCGGAGACGGGAGAAGCAGTCAGCAGACACGGCCGTCAGGTCGGAGGAGTTGTACCACAGCTGGGCGGAGGCGGGAGGAGCAGTCAGCAGACACAGCCGTCAGGTCGGAGGAGTTGTACCACAGCTGGGCGGAGGCGGGAGGAGCAGTCAGCAGACACAGCCGTCAGGTCGGAGGAGTTGTACCACAGCTGGGCGGAGACGGGAGGAGCAGTCAGCAGACACAGCCGTCAGGTCGGAGGAGTTGTACCACAGCTGGGCGGAGACGGGAGGAGCAGTCAGCAGACACAGCTGTCAGGTCGGAGGAGTTGTACCACAGCTGGGCGGAGGCGGGAGGAGCAGTCAGCAGACACAGCCGTCAGGTCGGAGGAGTTGTACCACAGCTGGGCGGAGACGGGAGGAGCAGTCAGCAGACACAGCCGTCAGGTCGGAGGAGTTGTACCACAGCTGGGCGGAGACGGGAGGAGCAGTCAGCAGACACAGCCGTCAGGTCGGAGGAGTTGTACCACAGCTGGGCGGAGGCGGGAGGAGCAGTCAGCAGACACAGCCGTCAGGTCGGAGGAGTTGTACCACAGCTGGGCGGAGGCGGGAGGAGCAGTCAGCAGACACGGCCGTCAGGTCGGAGGAGTTGTACCACAGCTGGGCGGAGACGGGAGGAGCAGTCAGCAGACACAGCCGTCAGGTCGGAGGAGTTGTACCACAGCTGGGCGGAGACGGGAGGAGCAGTCAGCAGACACAGCTGTCAGGTCGGAGGAGTTGTACCACAGCTGGGCGGAGGCGGGAGGAGCAGTCAGCAGACACAGCCGTCAGGTCGGAGGAGTTGTACCACAGCTGGGCGGAGACGGGAGGAGCAGTCAGCAGACACAGCCGTCAGGTCGGAGGAGTTGTACCACAGCTGGGCGGAGACGGGAGGAGCAGTCAGCAGACACAGCCGTCAGGTCGGAGGAGTTGTACCACAGCTGGGCGGAGGCGGGAGGAGCAGTCAGCAGACACAGCCGTCAGGTCGGAGGAGTTGTACCACAGCTGGGCGGAGGCGGGAGGAGCAGTCAGCAGACACGGCCGTCAGGTCGGAGGAGTTGTACCACAGCTGGGCGGAGACGGGAGGAGCAGTCAGCAGACACAGCCGTCAGGTCGGAGGAGTTGTACCACAGCTGGGCGGAGGCGGGAGGAGCAGTCAGCAGACACAGCCGTCAGGTCGGAGGAGTTGTACCACAGCTGGGCGGAGACGGGAGGAGCAGTCAGCAGACACAGCCGTCAGGTCGGAGGAGTTGTACCACAGCTGGGCGGAGGCGGGAGGAGCAGTCAGCAGACACAGCCGTCAGGTCGGAGGAGTTGTACCACAGCTGGGGGGAGGCGGGAGGAGCAGTCAGCAGACACAGCCGTCAGGTCGGAGGAGTTGTACCACAGCTGGGCGGAGACGGGAGGAGCAGTCAGCAGACACAGCCGTCAGGTCGGAGGAGTTGTACCACAGCTGGGCGGAGGCGGGAGGAGCAGTCAGCAGACACAGCCGTCAGGTCGGAGGAGTTGTACCACAGCTGGGCGGAGACGGGAGGAGCAGTCAGCAGACACAGCCGTCAGGTCGGAGGAGTTGTACCACAGCTGGGCGGAGGCGGGAGGAGCAGTCAGCAGACACAGCCGTCAGGTCGGAGGAGTTGTACCACAGCTGGGCGGAGGCGGGAGGAGCAGTCAGCAGACACGGCCGTCAGGTCGGAGGAGTTGTACCACAGCTGGGCGGAGACGGGAGAAGCAGTCAGCAGACACAGCCGTTAGGTCAGAGGAGTTGTACCACAGCTGGGCGGAGGCGGGAGAAGCAGTCAGCAGACACAGCCGTCAGGTCGGAGGAGTTGTACCACAGCTGGGCGGAGGCGGGAGGAGCAGTCAGCAGACACAGCCGTCAGGTCGGAGGAGTTGTACCACAGCTGGGTGGAGGCGGGAGGAGCAGTCAGCAGACACGGCCGTCAGGTCGGAGGAGTTTTACCACAGCTGGGCGGAGGCGGGAGGAGCAGTCAGCAGACACAGCCGTCAGGTCGGAGGAGTTGTACCACAGCTGGGGGGAGGCGGGAGGAGCAGTCAGCAGACACAGCCGTCAGGTCGGAGGAGTTGTGCCACAGCTGGGGTGAGGCGGGAGAAGCAGTCAGCAGACACAGCCGTCAGGTCGGAGGAGTTGTACCACAGCTGGGGGGAGGCGGGAGGAGCAGTCAGCAGACACAGCCGTCAGGTCGGAGGAGTTGTACCACAGCTGGGCGGAGGCGGGAGGAGCAGTCAGCAGACACAGTCGTCAGGTCGGAGGAGTTGTACCACAGCTGGACGGAAGCAGTCAGCAGACACAGCCGTCAGTCGGGGCAGAGCGAGGGCGGGGGCAGTGGACGGCACGGACAGGGGAGGGGACAGCAGACAACACAGACAGACAGGGGCAGCAGACAGCACAGAGGGGACAGGGGGCAGGGCGGGGGCAGGGGCAGCAGACAGCACAGAGGCGATTAATGCCCCTTTGTCGTTACGCCCCCAATTAAGCAATAACTTTTGAGCCCCCGATTGAGCAATAACTTCGCGGAAAAGGGTGTGTGTGTGTTCCGTTACGAGTAGCAGCGAATGGTACTAAATTTTAAAATTTCAGGTCCACCGATAACATCTGAGATTAGGAAAGTGCAAAAACCGGACCGACACTGTTAAATAAATTCTGCATTTTTACATACCTGTCATTCAAACAGTACCTTTGTTTGGAAAGGCAAACTTTGCCGTGTTGAACTCAAGTCAAGGTCGGGTCACAGGTATGCAATATGCATAGGTATAACATATGTATGTAGCTTCATCATATAAAGACACACAAGGTGCAGTAGCGGCGAAACACCTTCAATTAACCCGCGCCCCGCTGGGCTATTCAGCCATACGCGCCCTGTTGGGGGGGGGGGCAGATTCTGCCCCCCTTGTCAAACTTCCGAACCGATGGTCGTAGAAAGACGGGGAAAACGGCAATCGAAAGCTCTCAACAAGGCGGATCTTAAGAGCCCAAATTTTTTTGCTTTAGTAGGTCAGAGGTCAGGTCAAGGTCAGGTCAAGGGTACAAAATGCAAGTTTCTACAGTATCGGCCTTGCACCGTAGTTGCCGAAGAATGGACTGAGACTGATTGCCCAAAACGTGTTCTTAGACTACCAAGACAATATTCGTTGCATACAATGTCATTCAAAGGTCAAGGTCAGGTCAGGTCAGGTCAGGTCACCAAAAACAAAATATAGAAAAGGGCATGTGCGACACATGTTTTATGGGTCATTTTACTCATAAAATTCAATAGGCACACTCAGTAAGTGATATTGACCAAATCTGGATGAATTTCAGGTCGAGGTTAGGTCAAGGTCAGGTCAAGTGAGGTCAAATTTTTAAGTTGGTTGCTAAGGCCTAAAAAGGTGTCTATCTGATGCAGTTTTTCACGGCGAATCGAATGGTGCTATTTTTGTTTCCGTACAAGGTCTAGAACTTCCAAAAAAACAAGCATTTTTCAAAAATTTTGTGTATCGTGACTTCATAAAATTTTGAATAACTCCCACATTTTTTAACCGATTCGTCTAAAGATTGGTATGCAGGTGCACATAGACCACGTCTCTGATATATATTCCGTTTTTTATGCACCCAAAATTTTGGATTTTATAATTATTTTCCCAAAAAAGTCAGTTTTGTGAAAAAATGGGCCAAACTCCAACATTTTCAAAAAACCGAGATAGCCCTTTGACATACAAAGTAGAATCACGTATAACCTTTTCTGTTACGTCTTGATTCCTTAAAAAATGAAGATGTTAGCGGCGTTTGAAATTTTGCCGTTTTTGAGGCGAAAATGGTGAACATGACGTCACTAAATCGTCAATTTCTCAAAAAATTTCAGACGGATTTCGCTCAAATTTTCAAGGAACGTGTCAAATTGATGCATGATAAGGTACTGAAAGTTTGACGTCGCTGGCGTAACGCGTTTAGAAGTTATTGGCGAAAAACGGGAGAAGGGGCAGATTCTGCCCCCCCCCCCAGCGGGGCGCGGGTTAAGGGGGGGGACACTGCCGACTTTTGGTCCCATTCTTTCCATGCAACGCCCATAGGGCTAATGTTAAAATGCCAAAATCAAAGGGGTCACGGTGCCCCGGTGCCCTCCCCGTTCCGCCGCCTATGACAAGGTGCACCATGGACTACTGATCCCTGCAACTAGTCCATGTAATAACGATTCATGTGATGGGGATAGTTAGGATTAGATCTTGGCTGGCGCTAAAAAATTAGTTTCAACATTTGCCCATTGAGTGATGATATGAGGGGGAGTGGTCACGTAACCGAGCTGACCTAAAACGACTCTTACGAAAAATCCTAGATATTGAAGTTGTGAGGACTTACGAGTTTATTACTTCAATTTTTTTTTACTTTCGCTGGACCTATTGGTTTTCTACATACGCGCCGGCCGAGGGGGGGGGATACGACCTCCTCGCTGTTTCGCCCCTGATAGAGCTAGAGCCTCGCAGAAAAGACGAGCGTGTGCGCCGTTACGAGTCGAGTCGACTGATACCCTATTTTAAGGTCTCAGGGCAATCGCTGACCTCTGACTTCTGAGTTCTGAGGTCAGGTCAAGTGACGTAGGGTACGGGTACGTTTTTTATATAAATAAATGACTTCGCAAAAAACGGCCATAGAGCCGCGATTTTGGTATCATCGTGTTCGCCTCACTCAGGCGCATCGAATGGTATGCTTCCAGTTCGGGTGAGGTCAACTTAAGGTGCTCATCTCGAGTCAAGGTCAGCTCACGAAGCTGGTTAAAGGCGGTCATATCGCATTTCATTCGATTCGGCAGGTCTTCCTGAGTCCATTGGTGGCTTTTTAGACTCGCTACCTGATCTCATATGACTTGTAGAAAAAATCCGAGATATACAAGCTGCAAAAACTCTAGAGGATACTACGTGCTATAAGTTTCAACTCCCTGTAAAAGTTTCTCTGGGACTGAGGGCGTTGCGGAGTACAGCGACATCTTAGGACCGTGCAGAGGCTTACTTAACCCGCGAGTTGCTGGGGGGGGGGGCGTTTAACGCCCCCACTTTTTTTGCCGGGCCATAGCATAAATACGGCGCGCCGCAGGCGCGCCAAAATTTGGGTACCTGTAGGGAATTGATTGAGGTGTATTGTGACAAAGTTTCAAAAAAAAAAAATCGGTCGGAAAATTTTTGAGATATCGAGGTTTTAGTGACGTCATGATTTCTGAGTTTTCGACCAAAAATGGCATATGTTCAAAAAATCATATAAAATCACAGAATAGACATACAGACATGCCGTAAACGCCATTAGACTGCCAATACCATGAACAATCAAATGGCTATCTTCGATTATTGATTATCGTTCCGCATTTTCCAAAATCTTGAACTGAATGTTGGCAATTTCTCGTGACCACTTCACGACCATGATACATGCATTTCTTAAATTGAACTTTTTGAGCTAAACACGTACACATATGATAAAATGAATGTCACCATCGTGTTCTACGTCCCAAATTACCCATTAAACATGTGTCAGGCTGCGAATATCAGTTTTGATTTTCGGGGATATTTGCCTACCCGGTTGACCTGACCTTGACCCTGCCCTATGCTTGACTGACCCCTACATGGAGCCGACACTCTTGTAGGCCTTATATGATGGATTGTGCACCGTTTTGACAGAGTTTATGACGAGAGGCACCCATTGCGAAGTCCTGAAGTCCATGCTACTGAAAGCCCGATTTCAGGTGTTTGACCTGACCTTGACCCGACCTGTGACCTCAAAATTCAACTTTAAAGTACTCATCTGAAGCGTCTCGTCGCGTTCTTTCGTTTGCCGCCTCGTGCGTTTCGCTGCGCCTATTGGTTCTCGAGTTATCGGCTGGGGGCGTTTAACGCCCCCCCCCCCCCAGCAAACGGTGGGTGGCGAAATACCCCAGCAACTGCCGGGTTAAGACGTCATAGGTCAGTGACCTGACCTGGCCTGAAAATTCAGTTGACGTCACAAGATCCGGTTTGAATCAAAGATCAGGTGTGCTGAGTTTCAGCTCTCTATCGCCGGCGTGTTCGGGGCTATCACGAGAATAATATTTGGGGGGGGGGCACCCCCCACTCAGCCGGCGAGGGATAAGCTGGCTGTCAGACATTCTTTGGCATTAAGAGCGTCGCGCAGTTGCAACATTTTTGAGAAGATGTTGAAGTTGACTCATGACGTCATAAATTGTCTGGAATAGTTTCTACTTTTTTCCCTCTTCTTAAGTCATTTTTTCTTGGTCATTCTGGCCATTCGCAAAAAGAAAAAAAGTTAAAAAGGAGGGAGTCAACCCACCGCCATGGCCGCGGAGGGAAAATTATAGGCATGTTTCTATGCAATCTTGATGACGAGCGCATTATATTTTAATATTTGAGCCAATAGGTATATGGCCTTGGGGTTGAGCTTTGAGTTTGTTGAGCGTTTTTTTTGCGTTCGAACATCCAATAATTATCAAATGTACGTGGGCTATACAGCAAACGAAGTTTCTAAGCGCAGGAGACGAGAACAATCAAGCTAGGCAAACAGGCGGTACTCACAATAACGAGGTTGCAATGCAAACACCTTGCACCAAGGACACGATGCTTACACAAAGTCACAATTTTAGCAAAATCATGCAAACGTGAGCTTTTTTGGAGACATTGCAAGCAGCATACTACAGTCGTCAGCCATCCAAAGCACTGCCACGGTACTTACAGCCGGGAAGGGACTGAGTTGCGGCCGACTGGTCACCATAAAATAGCCGATGTGGCCAAGATCGAGCGACATCAACACGGTATCTACATCCGTCTGAAAAGGGTCGTACCAAATCCTCAGACTGAGTTTTGTAAAGCACTAGGAAGAGCAGGAGGTCGAAGAAGAGGATAACAACCATAGAATATGGTTCCTTTACCTGTTAATTGTAAAGTTGTGAATAGCATACTAGATGCCGGCAGCGCTCGTGCGTTGCCATGGCCCATGGACCAGAATTGAAGGAATGGTACTGTCTACTGAGAGTACACCGGGCCAATGACACTATGTCTCGGGATCAGAGGATCGTTTGTCAAAACAGTCATTCGCCCTCGGCACGCGCAGTTTGATTCCCTCGGATATTATCTCGCCGAAATGTCATGACTTAACCCTATTCCGGGCGGGCTCTGAAAGGTTCGGTTCTGGGCGGGGGGGGGGGGACTTTTCGGCCCCGCATCAGATCTCAAAACCACACATCGGAGCGACAAATGGCAAACGGCGTTTGATATGTCGTTGAAAGATCTACAACTTTTGCAAAAATATTTTTGGGTCAGGTTGAAGTCACCAGAGGTCATCAATGATAAAATGTTTTGGAAGTAGTTTCTTATAGGTATAACTTTTGAATTAAGGAGCATAGAGACATAAAACTAATACATTTTTGTTGCTCTCATCGAGGTGATGCGAAATAAGTATGCGATGAATTTCACAGGTCAATTTAATATTTGACCCGAGGTCAACGTACCAATGAGGTTGTGGGGTATGGTCATGCTGCGTATCAAACGACGCGCCTTGACCACGGGAGCAGTTTGGAACCACTTACAAGTCTTTAGCACCATCATGTCGTGATTTATTGGCAAATTACTAGTACCCTGACCCAAATGACCTTTGACCTGTGAGCTATTTCTCGAGACCATGTTTGTCCGGAATCGCGATTCAGCGTGTCAGCTCACATTATTCGCGCGTTTCCGGTCTTTTTGTGATTATAAACGTCCAAACATGTGAAATGATGTTCGTCCCACGCAATACGTGGGTGTCAAGGTCACCTGAATGTCAGGTCAGGTCATTGACCTTGGATGACTTTGGGTCACTTTTTCGTGTTTTACATGTTTCTAGGGTAGTTTTTCGGGCTGATTTTGAATTTAGCATCCAGTTGAACATTTACAAAATAGTTTTAGTACCTTCGTAGCATGTTACGACGCCGTTAGTGGTAGTTGACACCTACTACGGATAGCCGGCAGGACGCCTACTGGTTGACCTGGCCTCACCTGACCCGACCTGGCCTAAACGCAAGAAGACATCATCTGTGATCAACACTAACATGAAATTCGTGACCAGCACCCCGAAAACCCCATAACAGCTTCCTCTTACGAAGTTCTAGCAGGTCCCGATTTTCCCGACTTCGGCTCATTGACCTGACCTGGAAGGTCAACCATTATCTAGGACCTCAAAATTGGGTATCACAAGCTTCCTCTCGTCACGGGCAACACGCTCGTTTTTTTCCGCGAGGCTCTAGCTCAATCAGGGGCCGAACGGCAAGGGGGGGGGGTGCTCCAGCCGATCCTCCCCCCTACAGGGGGGGGGGATTCGTCTAACGTGTAACGTGTAACGTCCATGCTGGTCAGGCATTTTGCAAAATGCCTAGTCATTTTGTAAAATGGCTAGCCATTTTGAAAAAAGCCTGGTTGCGTTCAGTCATTTTTCAAACAGCCGTCTTTTTGTAAAATGCCTAGGCATTTTACAAAATGACTGATTTTCTAAAGTGCCTGCAACATATACACGTTAGACGCTGGCAAACAAGTTTTGAACCAATTACAGCTGCCGTTAAAGGAAAAGGTTCACTTTTAGCATGGGGTTTTGAACTGGAATAGCAGTTTTGCAGCTTGAGCTGACACTAGCACAAATCAGAAGCTTTTACGGCCCAACGATTACCCTAGACGAAGATATTCCATTTCTCGTTCCGAGAGACTGCCTTGCAACAGAATGCGTACCTTGCTGAGAAATGCAGCCTCGTCATCGTCAGCCAATCAGCATGCTGCTTACAGCCAATGGGTTTGTACTTTGTACTACGCAATATAATTGGTTAACGCTTAAAAAGCTACCGTGCCAAACAATATTTTATATAGACCATTAAAAGCAAAAAAACCTCGAATTGCTTTATTTTTCCAATTAAACAATTAAGGAAGGTTGCCCTTCGTCATACAATGGAACAAAAAACACTATTTGGCATAGTGGCAAAGTCACCCCTTTTTCAGTTTGCCACGACTCATTTTCCTTAAAAAAAATATTTGTACGATTATAGCAAAACCCAAAGAGCTAATCTTCATCCGTGTTTTGAACATAGAGTCATCCCAATAAGTTAACAAGTTAAAAGAATACAGGCGTCTAAAGTTGAAAACATGGCAAAGTCATCCCCTTTACGGTACCAAATTTGAGCGCCATCGGTTCAGCCGTTCTCGAGATCTGGAAAGGACCCTGCCGAGCGGTTGCTAGTATGAGACTCTCAAAAGCTTTACAGGTCGGGCCGGTCCGGGCCGGGCCCGGTCGCTCATACTGAGACTTTTCCGTTATATGGGAAAGACTACGCTCGCTTCGCTCGCTCCGTAACAAAACAATTAAGCTACTGATCTCCAAGAACATACATTAAAACCGTGACTGTCGAGCAGGTCCGGTTGACTTCGCGACTTACCGGGGGTGCTGATGAAACAAGCTCAGGTCTTTTGACGGCCGCAAACCACCCGTGGAAGTGCACGCTATTCACCGTGTGGTTGTAAACAGTCGTCTGAAAAACAACGGTAGGGAATTCAACAGGCAATAGGCATAGAATACACACACATACAACACGCTAAATCGTTAAACAGCAATGTCATAGTAACTTCAGCGATAAGTTGCATCGAAAGTGATCTAAATTCTAGACACCTGAACGATCTCTTTATGTAGGTGTGTGGAAGTTGGTATGAAATTTAAGCGCAATCAGTCGAATATCAATCGCTCCCGATATCTGTCATAGTAAATACGGGTAGGTACAATAAATATACGCGCCCTGACGTCGCACCCGACGTATTTATTGATTCATGAAAGTCTGGGTGCTCAAGACGGCTAACGGAGATAAGAAAATTGGAATAACAAATTAGAGTTAGCAGAATCCGAGAAAAAATGCAGCTTCCACATCCATTCCAACATTGAAGAAAAGAATGATATTCTAATATCGATTCCTGATCATTAAGAGTTTTGCCCCATCTTCACAGCCACCGCTGCTAATAAAGTTGAAACTATTTTATTTTTCACAGTGACATTTCATGCACGTTACAGTCTCCGATGAGCAGATGTATGTAAGTATGTACAGCCCTCTGCAAACTGCGTGGTAGGTATTCTTTTTTCGACAAAACCGAGAATATCGCGGATACTATGCTATCGGTCACTCGGAAATCGTAACAGCAAGATGCGCGAGACTCCGCACCTTAGATGGGCAGTACCATCGTATTCATTTTCCTTCCAGTTTGGCAACAAAGCCCAAAAGTTTATATTTGCCCCCAAAACAAACTGTTGCATTTTGTTGCCACACAAAGCATATACTTTGTTTAGTGATAGACCCAACCGAAGGAGTGGAGCATGGTGCCTCTATTTGCAATGAATTCCGACCGACAGATTACATAGTCTTTGAGTTATTACCGGTTTTGTCGAAAAAAGAATACCTACCACACAGTCTGCTGAGGGCTGTACATTGTACAATACTTACGATGAGGAATTTCCATGCGTCGGCCATTGTTGTGTGATTGCTGATGTCGGGACCATATCGCCTACGGCTGTAATCGGCTGCCCTGCATTATAAAAAAAAATCAGAACAGCGGTTAACACTACGTTAACACGACATGTATATGTTACAGACCGTATGAAAACCCAGTCCGTTTGCAAACGGCCTGGCCCGATTCAGGCCGTTTGCAAACGGCCTGGACAGCCCAGTCAGTATGCAAACGGACTGAAAAGTCAGGCCGTTTGAATACGGGCTGAAATTCCAGGCCGTATGCAAACCGCCTGAAATTTCAGGCCGTTTGCAAACCGTCTAGGCCGTATGACAACTTTCCAGACACCAGGCCGTTTGCAAACGGTCTAGGCATTTTGAAAACAATCTGGTCTGCATAAAGTTACAGCTGGACAATGTTGAGTTTGTTGAAGCACGACCGTTTCATGACATTACATGGCACCATGAAATCCTGAGGTGCATTCGGCATCCGGAAAAATATTGTCACTCGGATATTCTCCGTCGGAAAATTATTGTTGAGCGCCTATCTTCAGCATGTCTCGTTATCGCGATACCGTTAGTGATCCCCGATGATTCTCGCTAGTTCCGGAAAATTCTCCCTGATTTTCCCGATGACGAATGAAGGCCTGGTCAGGAAGAGAGTAGCACAACTGAGACCCGGCCCGTATAGCGCCCGGTCGACCCGAGCTTCCCCCGGACTTCAAAGTTTCGCCTTCCACCGCAATGGTCAAGTATTGCCGGCAAACGCCACCGGCCAGCCGCCGCGCCGGCGGTCGACCGGGCGCGGTGAAGACGCTAATGTGAACCAGTGGCGCGGGAACTTCTTCCAGACTGGGGGGGGGGGGAGGGGGGCTGAACCATAATAGAGATCAACCTAGGGTACCCCCAAATCTAGTTTTCTCACCGGTTTTAGGCCACTTATTTTTCGGACCTTGGCCTTTTCAACAAAACAAAAACGAAAATATTTGCAAAAAAGTCAGGTATTCCGTCTCAACTGAGTAAAGAAACTACCGTTTTGGCAACCTGGAATAAAGGTTTTAATATGCCAAATGAGTTGCCGAGCCAGTGAAAGAGGTGGATTTTTCACTTACATGCTTTCTTCCTTTGTGACCCACAACCCCTAATTTGGGGAGGACAAGCTGCCCCAACGGTTCCTGACCTCATGAAAAGTTGTGGGGCACCGCCCCCACGGCCCCAGAGCTGTGGGAGCAAGCTTCCCCCACTGCCCCCTCCCCCGGTTCCCGCGCCTATGTATGAATCTATGAAATTATGTTGGTAGATTTCCGATTTCGATTCCTCGAGCTGGGGGGGGGGGGGGGGGCTCAAATACATTACGAGCCCCCCAGCCGAAAAGTTGGAGGGGCTCAGCCCCCGCTAGCCCCCCCCCGGTTCCCGCGCCACTTAATTAATTAATTAATTAAATAATTTTGATATTTGTCGTTTCCAGAGTTCACATTGTGAACTCTGATGTCCATTGCGCGCTCCGGCGTTTTATGCCGCAAAATAATCGGCGAGTCTTGTAGTGATACGTTTCACCAGACCTGACCAGTAGTGGCTTCACCAGGCTCCATCAACTGGATGGCCGTACACAGGCGGACCGTGAACTTGTATAATTAGTAATATTGTCGAAAAACGGCCGGGCCGAGCATCAGCACAGTAAGAAAATGTTCCACGTATGTAAACGAGTCATTCGGCATGGAATGCGCAAGCATTCGCAATTAAGTTCAATCTTCAGAGGCTGTTGTACTTCGCCAGACCGTTTGAAAACTGACTAGGCCGTTTTCAAACTGTCTAGGCCGTTTCAAACTGCCTAGGCCGTTTTCATACGGCCTGATATTTCAGGCGGTTTGCAAACGGCCGGCTTTTTCAGGCCGTTTTCAAACGGCCTGACTGGGCCAGGCCGTTTGCAAACGGACTGAGTTTTCATACGGTCTGTAACATATACCTATACGATTCGCTTGTGTAAATTGCAGAAATCCGGTTCTTAGATCTGTGATCTCAGGTGATATTACTACAAACGCTAATGTGTACTCGTATGGTCCTGCAGTAAAATATCGAGGGGACGTCTCAATGGCTTCCATTATGCCCGCATCTTAGGTAGGTTACTCGCAGCAACTGAATTGCTATTCTTTACCAATGCAAAGCTATCACATCTTCCACTTTATATGTAGGATAGTTTTAATTTTTTAAAGCTATGACGTGAATAAGCTAAAAAGAACCACTGAGTGCAGGCCCAGCAAGCCGCTACAGCTGTGGGTATTGCTGCTCCGTTTTTAGCGACAGCCGTTCCACCTGGCCTTGCTCGTCGAGTTTAACACAGCTGCTTCACGGTGTGTCGCGGCCAGCGAAACTTTCCCACTTTAATTACTACACCGTGTTCCTAATAGAGCACAAGCAGCGGGCAATGGTTACGGGTCCTGGCTGCACCGGGGTCGTAGCGGTTAGCCCGCGCCCTGATTGTGCCTCAGCTAGCTTCGCCATGATGGGGAAGGGGGGGGGGGGGCATTCGATCACACCCGATTTTCTGGAAAACTAAGAAAGCTAGAAAGATACTAAAAAGAAAAGTAATAGACAGTTCATCACTGTAATATCTCTCAAAATTAGAAAGGTCATTTTTATCAGGCCATCGCTAAGGTCACTGGAGATCACCAACAGTAGAATTATAATTTATTACGATTTTTTTATTTTGCCTTTTTTACAAATCAACGGATAACTCGTGAACCAGAAGAACTAGGGAGCCGCAAAGTGGTACATTCGACAGCTCTTTCAAAACTCTTTCGCTCGCGTGTTCTCAGTTTTGCCCCGCGTTCGATGTCTCTCGGACGACGAAGATTCTACGTCGTCCGGCCAATCCCGTTGAAGGTCAGCAGGGGCTCGGCTGTGGTTATGGAACGTGATTGGCCGGACGGCGTAGAATCTTCGCCGTCCGAGAGACATCGAACGCGGGGTTGATCTTAGCTCAACAGTGTGGAACACAGAGGGCAAACACCACCTAACTAGACAGATTTCGCAGAAACAATTGTTCCGTAACAACTTTTACACCAATCATTTTATAGCATTTACTTTATCGGTATCCTACATCGCTCGTCAAGTCGCGCCGAATAAACTATATGTTGACCTGAAAAGGTCAACTTCAAAATTTGACCTCAGGTAGAAGTCCTGATCTGTCTTGAAAAGGTCTTTTTGCATTCAACCGATCCGTATTGGTGACCGGAACATATTTCTGGTGTATTCATCGCTCTACCATGTCGCCATCAATTTTCAAAAGTATAGGTACTATTGTTGAAAAATTCTGGTCTTGTTTTGTGACCTAACACAACGTTTTCAGTGGCCAATGCCCCAATGGCCATAAGCTACACCTTGTCCATTGCAATGGGTAGAATGGTCATGTTTCTGTAAATATCTTGCGGTTCTGACGTATTTGTCCAAAGCAGGAGGCATTTGTACTCTTACTCTATTGTCTTATAATGGCGAGGTCATAGATCTGACCTGAGCCCTGGTTATAGATGTAAAAACACAATATTTACAAATTGTTAGAGCTGATACCTTCATGCAATTCACCGAGTTCCAGCATTTTAGGAAACAAACTGTACGAATAATACGATTGCAAAGCTATATGGAGGCACGGTTTGACTTGAGCCTAATGCCTTGACTTCAGGTGACCTGGTGTAAAAGACACAATGGAATATTGGTGTATGATAAGCTGTATCACGTTTCGCGGCGCTGTGAGCCGCGGTTTTGAATACGTTTACATTAATTCATTACAATTAATGATTTTTAAATGCTCATATTTTATTGAAAAGCCAAGGTGGGATAAGCGAAGAAAAACTTATTTAATGAAATATAGTATCCCAAAAGATGCATGTGCCTATGTCTCTCGAATTCAGAGCTGTGTCCTATACCCGTGCGTTGCTTTAGATACAGACCATTGGACGACGTCGGGAGAGCTCTTTCTCCATCCCATCTCGAGCATCAGGTCGTACATGACGTAGTTCTGGAAGATGCCCTCCATAGTGAGACCGGTGCCGACCATCGAGCTGTTGGCGATGGCGCGGCCCTCGAACGGTCCCTGCACACAAACAGGATGAAGTCAAACAGACAAACAGGACAGGTCCTTCAGACAAACAGCAGACGATACGGGTCTTGGAGACAAACAGAAAACAAACAGGACGGTCCCTACAAAAAACATATTAGTAATCTGCAGATGAACAGAACAGGTTTTTAGAGATAAAATCAGAACAAGAGCCTTCAGACAAACAGAGCACAAACGGAACGGTCCCTGCCCTGCAGACAAACATTGCATGACCTACAGAGAAACAGGACAGAAACAAAACAGTCCCCACAGACACACAGAACATAAACGGAGCACGGTTCCTGAAGAGAAACAGAGCAGGGTCCCTGCAGATAAACAGAACAAGGTCTTGGAAAAAAGCAAATCATAAACAGAACTGTCTCTGTGGGACTTACAGACACATCTAGCACAAACAGAGTGGTCCCTGCAGGCAAACAGAACGGCAAACAGAACGCAAACAGATCTGTGGTCAAACAAAACACGATCCTAAAACCAATAGAACAGGAGCCTGTGGAAAAAACGGGGTTCTGCATGCACAAAAAAAAAAACGGTCCCTGCAGACACACAGACCGGGAATCTGTACACAAACAGAACGGGACACTGAAGGTATACGCGGTGTCACGTGGTGCGTTCGCTGGTAGCCGAATACCTATTACATTTTTTTTTTTAATAGGCACTAAGGTACTAGAACAAGAAAACAAACACCGACAATCACTGCAACTAGAGCCTGCTGAGTGAAACTGATTATGGAGCTGACCTTGACGATCTGGTCGACGGTGCCCTGGAGACCGAGCTGTCCACCAAAGTTGTGCAGCATGCACCAGATGAACGGCTGCCCGTAGTACGAGTCCAACTGGCCGTAGAGCGGCTTCACGTCCGAGTGCAGATCCAGCACGATCATCCGGCCCTGCCGCACACAGAGCCGCCGCGCATCAGAACAGGTACATCAGATCGGACACAGATCGTTCACTGTGCCGCCATCAGAACAGGTACGGCACGATCATCCGGCCCTGGCGCACACAGAGCGTTCACTGTGCCGCCATCAGAACAGGTACGGCACGATCATCCGGCCCTGGTGCACACAGAGCGTTCACTGCGCTGCACATCAGGAAGGCATGGCTGCCGATGCAGGTGCGCACAGATGAACAACACGTGAACGGAATCACATGGACTCCCAGAACATGTTCAAGGGTCTCTGATTTACACATTTTTGTTATTCGCTTGTCTTCGATAAATAATGAATCTGGTGATACTGACTTTGTTCAGAGGTTCTCTGTGACAAGACAAACACTAACCGGACCATAAGCCATCAGGGCATTTACCAGGTTTCTCAGGACTACTGCCGGAAGCCGTATTAGACTGACTGGCTCAGGACTGTGCGACTGTGATTCTACGGCAGAAGCCGTCACCGGACATTATAGTATTAGGGACCGTAAGATAGTGCCGGTCACTGGACTCATCAGAGACCACTGTTGAAGATCCTACATAAACGTGACCAATAACCTCGAGGACTGCATCACTGAACTGCATAGGGTGACCTTACTACAGGGACCATCCACAGGACTGTACCTGAAGGAGTTAACCAAGGCTATACATACAGGGTGATCGAAAAAAGTGTCACCCCTAATTCAAAAGCCATATAACTCGCGATTGGTTGGTCGTATACGACTTTGCGCCAGGCAGCATTAGAAAGAGCATACAATTTCCTTTTGAATGTATGTAAATATGCATGGTTTATGCCGCAAACGAAGATGTAGCTATTCAAAAAGTATGTTAAGGACGCAATTTGGCGTGTCCAAAAGTTTGGTTGTGCAAATTTGTACTTTCGACAGAGTTTTTGATCTGACAGCTCACGTGACAGCTCACGTGATCATTTTTCTTAACTGCTCCATGGTTACCGCTGCATAAAATTGATAATCCGGTAGTGCAGGTTGTCGCAATGTTTCGCTAGTTACCGGCGAATTTGTGAATAATGAGGCCGCATGTTTGCAAGGAAGATCTGATAAGGTCTTCCTTGTCTAAGGTCAGCCGAGAAACGAGTCTAAGGTCAGCTGAGAAACAGTCTGCAGTGAACAACATACACTCCATGTGTAATGTGTGGTGTGTGTCATGTTGAGTTACGATACTCATTGTTCTCGTTCAGCGGTGTCCGATCCCGTTCGGTGAATTTCGTTTCACGTGAAAGCCGCACATTGACTGGTTTTTGAGCCCATGGGGACATGATTTGGAATAGAAAACAATCATGAATGCATTCAATTGAAAAGAAATTGCCTGCTCTTTCCGATGCTGCCTGGCGCGAAGTCCTCCGACCTACCAGTCGCGAGTTATGTAGATTTTAAGTTAGGGGGTGACACTTTTTTCGATCACCCTGTATAAGGATTTAACAATCACTACAGCCCATACGGCGATGGTCTCCCTCGCACGGGGCATACGGAGCATTTGAGCCCGGCACCAATGGCCGCAGGTGAGAAGGCAGCACATACTCACTGTTGGCACTGAGGTTAGATATGCCTTCGCCTGTGGAACTTCCCAGAAGGAATTCAAGAAGAGCCACCCTTGCATTAACCTGAAACGCCAACAGAGAATCGAGTAATTGCGTTAGTTAGTTCGAATTTAAAATAAGCACACAAAATGAGTCAAAACCGCACCATGTCGACTTCGAGGATTCATGCAAGACACTGAAGGTTTCCCTTAATTTCTTCTCCAAACTTTTTCTTGTACCACCCTCGAAAAGAGTTCGATGCGTTAGATAACGAGTTGAAAAAAACGCTGTGGTAAATTGCTGTGTATGAGTAGTTTTTTTTTTTTTGGGGGGGGGGGGGTAATTTAGGAAGGGCGAGAGAGAGGGAGGGAAAAAGAAAAACAAACAGTTAAATAGAGAAATATAGAGGCAGATAAAAAAGAAATGAAGACAGGAAAAAGGAAAAAAGCAAGAAAAGAAAGAAAACGAGAGAGAGAGAGAGAGAGAGAGAGAGAGAGAGAGAGAGAGAGAGAGAGAGAGAGAGAGAGAGAGAGAGAGAGAGAGAGAGAGAGAGAGAGAGAGAGAGAGAGAGAGAAAGAGAGAGAGAGAATACTGGAAAGAGGGAAAGCACAATGAAGCATTACAATGAACATGCAGCCGATAGTGCCTACAAAATATCGCATGCAAATCGCATTTACCTGCTTATAGACTGGAGCGCAAGATGCGAAACTTTGTACAACCGTTCATAGTTGTTCAGTGATTTCGTAGTTACCACATATTCTAACGGATTAGAAACTTCGTCTGCAGTTGATCAGGAAAACCACCCATCAAAACAGCAATAGTGCACCGATGATTTGCAATTAATCTTATAACATTCTGCAAAGTAATTTCATGAAAAATATAACACACTTTTATATAGCGGAAGGCAGATAATGCAATTTAACAGAATTATATTTCAATGGACAGAAAATCCTTAAAGGGTTCGGTAACCTAGAGCAAGACGAAGCATAAGTGATTTTTCTTTTTTGTATCCGTTGTCGTCAGCACACCGCGGACTCAAAAAGAGCTTATACCCTATCAGCTAATGCATCGTTCTTTTCCATCTGGCCAAAAACAATTGTCTGGTCAGATCGCAAAATCAAACAAAGCACGTCCTCAGACTCTGCTGGGCTGCTGGGAGACCGACCGTTGCAGCTATTCTGCACTGTCGCCGGTCCAATCACGACCTGGGACGCTGCTCGCGACGGTGTGCAAGGCTTCAGATCGATCGCTCTCCGCTTCAGCGCAGCGCACGCGCATGTGAAGCCTTCACCTTCGCGGAAATCTCCTTATGGTGGTAGTCAGGTCGTCGTGTGTTGTAGGTTTGAGGAGCTCATACAAGGTAACAATCAATCTAATAAGTTGATGTAGGTAAGTAGGCATTGTGCTTACAATCCCTGCTTTGCGTACTCTACTGATTATAATAATTGCGTTCAACATTTAGATTGTTCATTTAGGCGCTATTTTCGTTTGCGATCCATCTGAGGTTGGAAAACGACAATATTTAACCCGCGTATGAATAGCGAGAGGGGACTCTACTTGTTTTTCTGCGATACGTTCTAAAAACCTATCTGGGCCAAACTTGCAGTAGGCATCTGCTGACGAGTAAAATCTCGTAGCCTAGGGCGCCGGAAAGGACGAAAGTTTTGGACTGGTAGTGACTAGTGACCCCGTTTTTCATGAGCGGGGAGCCATCTGCCCCAGCTCTCCCGATGTTGACGCCCCTGGGTAGGCCGAAGAAGAACTCAATTTTGCTTCCTTGGCGGCCGCCAGGGTCCGAAATTTGAACAGTTGAAATGCTGATAATCTTGTCTATGACCTGACCAATGACCTCACCAATCACCTAGAGGCTAACATAGTTATATTTCATTCGGTAGTTTTTTTTTCGTGGACTGTCAAACGCTGTTTGAATTTTGAAAATTAGATCAGTACCTAATTGTCTAGTAATAGTCTCACCATAACCGTTTTTCATCAGTCTGCGGATCTCAACAAACTGCAGATCTCAACAGACAACAGTTCTCACCAAACTGCCTGCGGGTCTCACCAGACTGCCGGTCTGACTAGACTAAGAATCACATCAGGCTGCAGATCTCACCAGACTGTGGGTCTCTGCAGACTGCCTGTGGGTCCCACCAGACTGCCTGCGGTTCTCAGTAGACTGCGGGTCTCACCAGTTTGCCCGTGGATCTCACCAGACTGCCCGTGGGTCTCATTAGACTACCTGCAGGTCTCACTAGACTGCGAGTCTCACCCGCACCCAGACTGCGGGTCTCACCAGACCGCCTGCGGGTCTCCCCAAACTGCCTGCGGGTCTCACCAGACTGCCTGCGGGTCTCACCAGACTGCCTGTGGGTCTCACCAGACTGCGCATCTCACCAGACTGCGGATCTCACCAGACTGCCTGCGGGTCGGCGCCGGTCATGGCCGCCAGCGTGGCGTTGCCGGCCGCAGCCAGGTAGTCCGGGTCGGACGAGGGCGGCGTCATCTCGTTGAACGAGTCGCAGTTGTAGACGTGTTCGGTGCCGTTAAACTCCCTCTCCAGCTGCGGAATATCACACAGAACAGCGGTCACGTGCCTGTGTGCTGTATCGCTTCTTCACACAGTTCGAGATGGCAGAGATAAAACGACAATACACACACCAAAGCTTTGTGAGATGACGCACTGCTATTCTACACGCCACTTGTGTTTGGTTCCTAGTGATGAATAACTAGTAACTATATATGCATTATAATATAACCTTTTGAAACTGATTTTCCACTTCTATTCTGCACCGGAAAGCAAACAAGACTAGAACTTCATTCAATATGACTAAAGACTAAAATAAAGACTAATATTATTTGAACAGGCGAAGTGCAGCACTATCGTACGAAAAATCATTCAACATTTTCTTTGCATGAAACAATATCAGTCGCTCTCGTCGCATCATTTATTATTGTTTTGCGTTACGTTAACCGCTTTTAGTGTGAAAAGCCACTGTGTCCTGTGCTCCGTGGTCACCTTACGTACCTATACGTTATGATTACACGCCAGTCATAATGTGGTTATTTAATTTCGTTACCTCCTGAATGGTGAGCTGGCCGATCTTCTGATACAAAGGGGAGTTCGGCTGCAGGAAGGATGTGCACGAATAGGTGGAGTTCATGTGCCCCCAACAGCGGAGGTGCGAAACGGGAGCCTTGGGAAACACCCTGCAACATTGCCACTTACCGTTACTCGTGGTGGCACAAGCACTAAGCACTGTAGAGACGGCAAGAGTGCAACTAGGCGACGGAAGTGCCACCAGGGACAACATAGACCAGTCGACAGGAACGAAAAGCCCGATCACCAGATGTGGCATAGACAACTTCACCAGGACAACGAAGAACCGTCACCAGGGACAACATATAGATCAGTCATCAGAAATGAGAGAACGAGGACAAGCTGGGGAAGCGGCAGCAACAACTTCACATCTCACTCAAAGCAGAGACTAGACAATCTCCACTAAACACATGGGTAACAAACGCTGATGTACGTGCACTAGATGTTATGAGAAGCGGAGACTGAATCTCACCTCGGCTACAAAGAGATTTCCTATCTGTTCATACATGGGGTCCACAGGATTCAGGAACAGAGTGGAAGAGTAGGTTTCGTTGAAATCGTTCCACGGTTCCAGCTGGGTGATATTACTGTCCGGGAACACCCTGAAAATAACATCAATCCGCCGTTTGTATCTCGTAATCACCGGGAGGAAGTTTGGAAGAACAAAATGTTTACGTAAGATTTTGTACAAAATCGTACTTCTTAATGATACACTTCCAGTCACTTCCATCACAGAAAACAAGATTATATGCATTATGATGCAAAATTATAAGCACCGCTTCGAAAGTCATGCATTCAGCTAAGCGTTGTGTATAATTTCTGCCACACAAAATTAATAGACCACACTGCGATGGTTTTTTTTCGATTTCCCGTGCGTCATTTTCCTGATATTGATTCACTTTGGGGCGATCAATTGAATTTAAAGTTTGGTAACCGGAAGTGCAAATAACACGGTAAGCGTACCGGATGTTGATTGGTCGACAAACAATCTTCCATACCCACTGGTCACGGTCCTACCTCAACACGAATGCTCGTAGTCTAGCTATGTTGCAGTGCCTAATGTTAACCCTCGCCCGCACATGCCATTTTCCCATCCTAGAACGCACATGGGGGGGGGGTGGTTGCCACCCCCCCGCGCCATTTCGTTCCTGTTGGAGATAGAGCTTAGCAGTAGAACCAAAAAGATTCTTTGGGAAGAGACGAATCCAATGATACCCAGTTTTACCTTCTCAGGTCAGTCATTGACCTTCCAGGTCAGGTCAAACTAAAAAATGTTGTTGTTTTGGGTCACCGTTGGATATCAAGTGTGCTGCTTATCAAATACCGATGACGATGCTGTTTTCTGGTGCCAAGCCAGCTAGAACCTCTTTGTCACACTACCCGACCAGAATTTTGCTGCTGAGGTCATTTCAGGTCAAGTTAGGTCAAGGTCAATTATATGTGTTTGTATGTCTGTGTGTGTCTGTGTGTATACTGATGTGTGCACCGATTGTTTTTGGGTCCATATTACATGAAATCATGATCTGAGAAGCTTTTACCAAAAATGCAGTCAAACAACTTCAAAAAAAGTAAATTCAGCTTGCCTAAAACGCAATTATCTTAGGTGACCTAGGTTGACCTTGACCCTGACCTTGACCCCTGTACATCGTCGAACAACATGTTCCATGATAGGTAGGAGGTAAGACTGGCAAAAAAGGCCGAAATCAGGGTGTCAAAAGCTCATAAGGCCCATGGCAAACGCAAGATGTTGAGAATTGGCCATTTGGGTCATGACATGACCTGAAAAACAAGGTCATATCTCCGAAACCAAAAATCACAGAAACTTGAAATTTTCAGAGGACAACAAGAAAGGATAGAGGAGCAGCTATACGAAAAATCAGCCTTCTAGCTCTAAAAATGTTGAGTGCAGAGCAGAAAGACTCTCTGGGGGGGGGGGGGTGGCAACCCCCCCCATGTGCGGGCGAGGGTTAATGTTTAAGACAATCCATGTGCCTGTTTCCTACATTATTTGTTAGTCCGGATGCCCGAAAGTCCATTTTGCATGTGTCAAAATATATCAAACTCAGTTAACCCGCGCGGGGCTGGGGGGGGGGTAAATTTTACCCCCCCTCGCGAATTTTTGCGATATGTCAAAAACGGCGGCGCGCAGCGCCGCCAAACTTTCAGTACCTTTTCTTACATCAATTTGACACCTTCCCTGAAAATTTGAGCGAAATCCGTCGGAAATTTTTTTAGAAACTGACGTTTTAGTGACGTCATGTTCGCCATTTTCGCCTCAAAAACGGCAAAAGTTCAAACGCCGCTAACATCTTCATTTTTAAAGGAATCAAGACGTAACAAAAAAGGTTATACGTAATTTTACTTTGTCTATCAAATGGCTATCTCGGTTTTTTGAAAATTTTGGATTTTGGCCTAAATTTTTTCAAAAAACTGATTTTTTTGGGAAAATCATTATAAAATCCAAAATTTTGAGTCTATCGAAAAAACCGGAATATATGTCAGAGAAGTGGTCTATGTGCAAATACATACCAAATTTTAGAAGAATCGGTTCAAAAATGTGGGAGTTATTCAAAATTTTATGACGTCACGACACACAAATTTTTTGAAAAATGACTTTTTTGGAAGTTCTAGACCTCGTACGGAAACAAAAATAGCACCATTCGATTCGCCGTGAAAAACTGCATCAGATAGACACCTTTTCAGGCCTTAACAACCAACTTCAAAATTTGACCTCACTTGACCTGACCTTGACCTGACCTCGACCTGAAATTCATCCAGAGGTGGTCCATATCACTTATTGAGTGTGCCTATTGAATTCTATGAGTAAAATGACCCATAAAACATGTGTCGCACATGCCCTTTTCTATATTTTGTTTTTTGGTGACCTGACCTGACCTGACCTGACCTTGACCTTGACCTCTGAATGATATTGTATGCAACTAATATTATCTTGGTAGCCTAAGAACACGTTTTGGGCGATCAGTCTCAGTCCATGACTCCATTCTTCGGCAACTACGGTGCAAGGCCGATACTGTAGAAACTTGCAATTTGTACCCTTGACCTGACCTTGACCTTGACCTCAAACTTTAAATTAAGTACATGTTTTTAGTAGTTCGTGATGAGAGCTTTCGATTGGCGTTTGAATTTTCCAAATCGGACCATTAGTTCGGGAGATAACAGGGGGGGGGGTAAAATTTACCCCCCCCCCCCCAGCCCCGCGCGTTCGGCTGGAGACCCCAGCCCCGCGCGGGTTAACACCTTTACCCTCGTATTTCTCAGAGTTCCCTTCATACACAAGGTTGAGAAGCAGATGGTGGAGGCGCTGACGCCGGCCGACTTCACCTGGTGAGGTTTTGCGGGACGTGACCCTCACCTGGTGAAGTTCTGCGGGACGTGGCCCGCGAACGCCGGCAGCACAGGCGTGATGCCCAGCTGGCGCATCCGAGCGATGATCTGGTGCGCCAGGGTCAGCTGGTCCGCGTGCCACGCGTCCGAGAGGGGGCCCGCCCAGCGCTGCAGGTTGCCCATCCGGTTCCTGGAGGGGTGGCGCGGGTCAGAGCCAGGTCAGAGCCGGGTCAGAGACGGGTCAGAGCCAGGTCAGAGCCAAGTCAGCCTCACAGGTATCCTTAATCAGACCCAGGTCAGCCCAGGTCAGAGCCAGGTCACACCCAGGTGAGAGCCAGGTAAAACCCACAGGCGTCGACTCGTAGGTCACATTGTCCAGAAGTGTCACAAGACGGGCCCTGGCTCGAAGGCAAGCAATCGCCACCGTTCTGAGTCCACCATCCGGGAGTATGAGAAACCCAACACCTACGCAGGTCTCAGATTTCAGTCGCATACCAATTACAGTGTGCGGTTACATAAACCGGCCACAGGCGTTCCATTGGCAAAGCGAGGACACATGCGAAATGGGCGTTTGGGTGCATGTTTGTACGTTGGAAAGAATGAAATGTTCTTGTAACAATGCAAATCTAATATACAGCTTCGTAGCTAATTCCAATTAGAGTAATAACTTTTCCCGCGGCGGCGCTTTTTTACAACCAGATCTCATCCCAGAATGGCAGTAAAAAATCATCCGAAAATCCCCTGCAGACCTCTCCCAGTCGCGGCAGGGCTCGCTCACCATGCGAGGAAGGCGGGCCCGGTGAAGAACTGGTCCACCTCGGCGGCCTCGAGGCCGATCTGCGTGAACACCCGCCTCCAGATGACCTCCTGGCCGGTGAAGGCCAGCGCCAGGTTGACGCCGTTGAGCGCCATCCAGTCGAGTTCGCGCTGCCAGCGGCCCCAGCCCCACCACACCGAGCTGTAGCTGACGGTGCACACGTTCTGGTAGTACCGGAACCTGGGCCCGAACAGATCACAGCGCCGGTTAAAGGGAGCTGTGCTAGACACGTTCGCACACATTTAACATAAACATAAAAACGTGATGTTGAATCGGTAGTGGACTACATAGAGGATTCTTCATGGCTCCGAGTGGAAGATAAGGATATCTTTTCCAAGCGGGTTACTGAAAAACCGAGCGACGAAGGAGCGAGGTTTTTCTGTAACACGCGAGGAAAAGATATCCGATCTTCCACGAGTGAGCCATGCGGAATCCTATATCTTTCTATGTTGAGGTTTATTCTTAATTAATAAAATATTATATTTAAATGCATTCATCTACATAAAAATAGATTCAGAGTAGTATGTTCTTATTTCATAAGTTTCATCAATAAGCAACCATTAAAAATGTCGTTCGGTTATTGACCCATCGTCACATGAACTCTTGATTTTTCGCTATGAACCCTCGAGACCTTATCTTTGCATCTCAGAGGGATGCAGATATAACAAATTCTTATCTTTGCATCTCATAGGAGTGCGAGCTAGAAATATCCCTGCACTGTAGACCCAATGGCAAATAAACCTCAACTAGAAAGATAGTGCTGTTCTACACTGTTCGTGTCAGCTGCGCATCTGTATCCGTCTGTGTCACCTGCGCGAACGGCATAGCTGAGATGTAACTACGCACCATACACGCACCACGTCAGCACTAAACAATGCACCCTTTCCGGCAGATGAGCCTTGCTACAGCTACATTGGAGGAAGCTAATCCTTTGCTTTGTCACAGAAGCTCATACGCCTGTGTTCTGGGTAGATCTCAGGTAGGCGTATGTGCTCGACGCAGGGAATTTCAACGCCCTCGCAACACCGGAATCACGATACCGTATACATAGAGGTAGCTATGGCGACGATGGAACACATATACCCGAGCTGTCGTTACAAATCGCTGAGCAGGACTGCGTTACAAATCGCCGAGTCAGGTCACATCAATGCAGCTGTGGCACACACAGACATGTGAGAGGCGGTGATTGTCCTTCCCCGCTGATCGGCCTCATCTGGCCTGAAATTCGAGTACACTGACTGCAGGCTGTCGCAGCCTGAAGTAAAAAGCCTGGGTCGGAGTGAGCGACATACCGGGTCTTCATCCGGTACTTCACCGGATCACCAGACCTCCCAGACCGGCTCAGTGGCAAAATGAAAAACGCACAGCGTCAAACTCGCTCGCTGGGTTTGAGAAAGATATGATAACGCTTGTAGCCCCCTGTGACGTGTTTCGTGGTGTTCACGTTACGAATATAATTATTACATGCTTGTTACCAGATTGCATCTCAGTTCTCAATTTGGTCTGCCGTGAATCATCACGCATAAACATTGCGGGCATTAACTCGTAACGATTATATGTTGTTGTTGTTACGCATATTACACCATGATCAAAATACATTGAGTAGAGTCGATTCGAGAGCATGAACCGAGAGCGTGGACCCCAGGCCTGTGCAAGCGGGGGCATTCCACGATAGATCGTACCATTTTTTTCCAATTTGACACCCTCATCTCTCGGAATTTGACGAAAATTGGTCTCAGGGGTAATCAGGGGCTCTGAATCTACCTGTAACAATTTCAGGCTTATCAGATAAGTATTTTTTTGAGTTATAGCGTATAACATTTTTTGGATCTTGCTTTGCAGCGCTAAGTTTGGCGGGCTGTAACTCTAAGACGGATTATTCAAATGCCAAATGTTAGATAACATTGAACTTACAATGAAACAGAGATTAATATGTATTTTTGAAATTTCGAAAAATACGCTATTTTTGATATATGACATATCGAGTTTTCTTTCATTTGTATTTTTTGGACTTTGGGACCAATTTTTTTTGAATTTTTATTTCTTTAAAAAAATATTTAACTCATTGTTAAGAAGTGTGCAAAAAATTAGGAAGGTGTTCTTTCTATAAATGTATTTATTTTACGTCACAATAACGGTTTCGAATAGTGATTTTGGGAGGGGAGCTTACAAATGGCGTGGTAAAGCTGCCTAGTGACATCACGGGTTACTGAAATTTCAATTGAAGTCTTAGTCATCTGAAAAAATGAAAAGAGGGTTCATCCAACCCTCTTTCCTATAAGCGCGAGAGTGAAAAAGGCTGTTTGGTTCTGACATTGTTTTGGACGCCAATGACCATAGCTATCCGAGATAAAAGTTACAGGACGCATACATGGTGTCCTCCAGAGGTCTCACAACTTATATATCTGGGAATTTTTGAAGGTCACATGAGTCACGTGACATCACTGTTATAAGTCAATGGGGAAATATAAAATCTGTTATTTTGGCGCCGATAATGATCTAAAACTATCTCACGTACATGGTATCGTGATTTCATGCACTCCTTGCAAAGTCCAATGCTTCACTTTTGCATTGTTAACCTTGCGTTACGTCATTTATGACGTCGCTAGGGTCGTACGAGTTTTTCGTCAATAACTCCCGATCAAATTGAGCTAGAGAGTCGGGAAAGCCACCAATGGACTCGGGAAAACCTTCCGAATCGAATGATATGCCATATGATACCCTTTGCCAAGCTTCGTGACCTGAGGGGCTCTGACCTGACCTTGACCCGAGGTCAACTACTTAAGTTGACCTCACCCTAACAAAAAGTATACCATTCGACGCACCTGAGCTAGTCGAACACAATGATGCCAAAATCGCGGCTCTGCGGCCATTTTTTGCGAAGTTATTTACTAAAAACCGAACCCGTAACTTTAGTCACTTGACCTGACCTCAGACGCTACCGGTTAACCTGAGACTTTAAAATTGGGTACCAATCGCTGCGACTTGTAACGGCACACACGTTCATTTTTTCCGCGAGGCTCTACCTCTATTAGAAGCAAAACGGCGTGCTGGGGTCGTATCAACCCCTCCGAAACCCATTTTGTTTGCGGGAAAATGAGGAACTTATAGAAAGAACACCTTTCTAATTTTTTGCATGTCGATTTGCAATGACATGAAGTTTATTTTGAAAAAATATAAATGTGAAAAATTTTGGTCCCAAAAGTCATAGAGGCAAATGAAAAAAGATTAAGGTTTTTGTTCAACAGTCAAAATTTTTCTTTAGAATTTTTAAAAAGTAATATCAATTTTTGGTTCATCGCAAGCTTAGTGTTGTTTCCGGTTTGTTGGTTGCATAACCCGTTCTTGAGTTATAGGCCATCAAACTCACCGTTACAAACCGAAGTAAAAAAAATGTAATGCAATATAACTCAAAAACTTTTGATCTGAGAAGTCTAATATTTTGCCAGGCGTCTTTGGGGCTTATGATTACCCCTAGGACCGATTTTCATTAAAATCTGAGAGATGAGGGTGACGGGCCTGGTACGATCTATCGTGGAATGCCCCAGCGGCCAATCCAGGTTCCCTGTCTGTGTCGAACGGTAAGTCCCGAAGTAAATAGTAATACCGGCTCTCCTTTTCTGATGGTCCGTAGGCATGACATGCCAGGTAAGGTAAGGTAGGTGAGGTCAAATATTAGGCGGTAAAATCAAAGCGCAGACGGCAAGATCAGACAGCAGAAAACAAAATCAGATGTCAAGCGGTCAGCTCAAATGACCGAGAATGAGATCAGACGGTAGATGGTAAGATCAGATGAAGAGTAAGATCAGATCACAGACGGCAGATCAGATTATCATTTGATCATTTGACGGATATTAAGATCAGATGACGGACGGTGCGAGCAGACGGCGGGCGCCCACCTGTCGTTGGCACGGACAGTGGCGCTGAAATCCGGCAGCGGCCTGGGCAGCTCCAGCTGATCAGAGTCCCAGGACACGTGCGCCGCGCACCCGTACTTGAGGTAGTGGTGCAGGCCCCAAGAGGCGGCCACGCCCGTCGACGCCTCGATGTGCACGTGACCACTAGAGGCCCTCACCTGCACGAGGAAACAGGGAGAGGTCAGGTCAGTTCAAATTCACACAGCGTATTAGTCATACACTGGGTAGTGGAATGGTGTGCAGCGTATACGCATACGCAAAATATTTAATTTCGTGGTCAGTTCCTGCCGACGGCATCTGTCTGGGACAGAGTACACGCCGAACTTATGCTGAAGAGTGCGTATAACAACAAAACCCTCATAAGATAGTCACGTGGGCCGCCCGACAATGTCAACAGCTCTGTTCCTCCTTGAGACGTTCCGCTATCGGGCACCGGCGACCCACTATCGGTTGTTGCCGCGCCGTGCGGGATACCCGACACTCTAGTCTGCGTGTGTCTGCACTTAGGGCCTTGTCTGCACTGAGGCGCCGCCGAATGTACCGTGGAAGCGGCGGTGTCACGTCGGTATTGGGGCGCAGAAAAGTAGGCACGGTTTTCCATCCAGCCTGACAAGGAACCATAGGCCTTACCCCTTCAAAGTGGCTGTGCAAGCGTTACGATAAAACTTCCGATCTAGCATTGAATAAAAAAGTCAAAATACAGTAATACAGTACAGTAAATACAGTAGTATGCTACCCTGCTATATCCCGTGCAATGGCAGCTGAGCGCAAATATGGCTGTAAGTGGCGGGTCGAGGACGCGTTCTCACCTACGCGTCCCGCTCTCTTCGTGAACAGGTCGCGACTTCGGCCTCACCGTGAACACCGTGAACACCGTGAACAGGTCACGACACTACGACAGCCCTCACCGTGAACAAGTAGTCACGACCACCCCTCACCGTGAACAGGTCTCGACCAGCGCTGTCCAGCAGTTTGGCGCTGACGCTGAAGCTGAACTCGGCGGCCCGGTCGGGGATGAGCCGGTAGACGAGCTCGCGCACCGCGGACTCCTGCTGCTGGTCGCTGGTGGACGGCCGCAGCTGGGGGTAGGAGAAGTCCGGCTCCGCTCCGCCACCGCCGGCGGACCAGTCAGCCAGCACGGAACCCGTGTCAGACGCCAGCGCTTCTGAAAACGAGACAAGGGGATCCAGGAGACAGGAACGGACAAGGGCGGCCACCCTCCATCAGGCTCAATACGCTTTTATTGCACTGCGTGAGGGACTGAGTGACTGCGTTGAGTTCATAAAAGTGACCAACTCCTGCAGTGTGTTGGTCATTTGCGAGAAGCAATATTAAACAGATACATCATCCTGGGACTAACTATATCTCTAAGTAAATGCAAGATATAGTGAAATAGTACCGCCACGATTTTACCTGAACTAAATTTAGCTAAACATACCGTCTCAATTTAATTCGCCGGCACGAATATGTAAAGCGCTTTCCAAGGTACCTACTAGACTTATATCAGGCTTAGTTACGCATTTTCCCCTCCCCACCACTCACCGTCGGTGTTGATGTGACCAATTGGAGGGAGTCGCACCCCGATCACGAACGGAGTCATGTGCAGCCAGAGCACAGCAAGTAAAAGAAACCCGATATTTCGACTTCCGAGAACCATGGCGCAGATCTCGCTAGGCTGCGGAACAGAAGTATGAAACGCTGCTGGTAAATAAAGAACAAAAACTATTCTTTCCCTCCTATCCCATAGGCGGCGGAACGGGGAGGGCACCGGGGCACCGTGTCCCCCTTTGATTTTGGCATTTTAACATTAGCCCTATGGGCGTTGCATGGAAAGAATGGGACCAAAAGTCGGCAGTGCCCCCTTGATTGAAGGTGTTCCGCCGCTACTGTCCTATCCTATGTGAGTGATGGCTGTGTAGTAGGCTGATTGTTGACCCTCGCGGGCGCCATAGCCAGTCTGTCATCCTCGGCTGACTTAACGATGCCGTAGTTCGTGAACTATGCAAATGTTAGAAGCTGGCGCGACAAATCAAACGAAGGCCCATTGAAAGGCCTTTCTGCGTCATATCATATTCAATCTCATGCTAATAACGTGACATACAGAAGTCGTGACAAAGCAAAAGTAAAAATACGTAGCTGTGTGCATGTGTACATTTTGAGGCCAAACTCTTCGCCTACGGCTAGCTGCTCGATTCAATGAGTCGAGTGTGTATATACTATATAGTTAGGCATATTGCGATCTAATGACGCACGGTGATGGCCGAGAACTGGAGCTGTAGAATTACAGAGATGACGGCCTGCTTAGACATGAGCTATAGAAGTACAGAGGCGACATCCCGCTCAAATCTGCAGTTATATCATCGCAGAGCCGACGTTCCGCTCAGATATGAGCTACTGTAGCTACACAATGGCAGAGGTGATGTCCCGCTTAAACCTGGAGTTATAGGACTACAGAGGTGATTTTCCGTTCAGACGCAGCGCCCATCTGATACCGAGCCGGCAGTTCGAGGAACAAACTGCATCTAAAGATCCGGTTACAAAGGCAACGATCGTGGAACACACTGCACCTAAAGATCCAGTCACAAAGACAAAAACTCAGCCGCTGCATTCGCCAAAGCATTGATGTCCGGTGTGCACCTGTCAACATCAGTACCTAACTTGTTATCAGTGTTATAATTGAATGCGTCTTTGTTCTGCGTACGTCTGCGAGCTGTATGCCTACGTAGGTACGGACTGTTTTTACTATATTACGTGAGTCATTGGTGATGCAATATAGTCGCTTTATGGATTACGGAATCTGAATTGTAAATAGCTTGCTAATATAGCTTACTAATCTCTATTGTCGTGCTAAAATTGAATGAAGTATTCCATTGTTATTTTAACCCTCGCCCTGGCAGGGCATTTTTCATAACACGGGCTGGCAGGGGGGGGGGTCGATGCGACCCCCCCTCGCGATTGGCTCCTATAGCACCTAGAAACACCAAATTTGGTAGGTAGGTGGGCCCCCCGGAGTTCTCGCCCCTGTGCAAATTTGGTTGCTCTAGGTCAATATTTAGGGGGGTTTGGGGGGTATAAATGTAAAAATTTCGCTAAAAACAGGTCAAAAGTTTTTCGCTTATAACTTTTGATCTAATTAAGATAGAGCAAAAAGAAAAGCACCAGTGAACTCAGCACGTCACGGCGCGTCGAATGATATACTTTTTAGCTTGCTTAACCCTCGCCCTGGCAGGGCATTTTTCATAACACGGTCTGGCAGGGGGGGTCGATGCGACCCCCCCTCGCGATTGGCTCCTATGGCACCTAGAAACACCAAATTCGGTAGGTAGGTGGGCCCCCTGGAGTTCTCGCCCCTGTGCAAATTTGGTTGCTCTAGGTCAATATTTAGGGGGTTTTTGGGGGGTATAAATGTAAAAATTTCGCTTAAAACAGGTCAAAAAAAATTCGCTTATACCTTTTGATCTAATTAAGATAGAGAAAAAAGAAAAGCACCAGTGAACTCAGCACGTCAAGGCGCGTCGAATGATATACTTTTTAGCTTGCTTAAGTGTACTTAAAGTTTTTCTTAAATTTTAAGTAAACTTAAATTAATAAATTAAGTTAAAGTTAACCAAATTGCATCATATCGCATATCATTCGATTCGGCTGATCACCAGGAACACAATGGTACCATTTTTTAAGCTCTAGCGTCATTATGTGCCAAGTTATTGGCAACAACGTCATTTGACCTCAGTTGACCTCATTTGACCTGACCCATGGATAAGTACACCAAACAAAGAAGCACCAAGTGACCTGCTGTTGAGTACTGTGGTTTCAAAGCACAAAAGTGATAGAACGAAGCGGATATCTCCAGTATTTTCCGAATTTAGTATTTTCCCATAGGCTTAACATTACGACGTAATGACCTCTAACTGACCTCAGGTCAGTGACCTCAAAAAACCCGAACTATGTATATGTTATACAATTCGGTGAACTTAGCACATCCTGAAAGTTTGAAGGAAATCAGTGCAAAACTGTGAGTTGGACAGGTGCAAAAAGAAATTTGAAATTTGACCATGACCTTGTACCGGTTTTTCTGACCTGGTGACCTGACCTAAGGTCACCCGGACCTGAAATTTTCAGGTCATATGTAAAAAGGTTGCCCCATAGGCTGTGCCAAATTTGGCGGCGCTGCGCGCCGCCGTTTTTACGCCATCTTCGAAAAACCTTAGGGAGGTCGCATCGACCCCCCCTGCCAGGGCGAGGGTTAACAACATTTTCCCTTTCTATAGCTTTCAGAACTCTTACCACTCTCGCATCTCTCCTAAGCAAACCGTTATAAGATGACTAAGCCAATAGGCAAATGGGCGAGCATATGAAAAGCACCGCTGGTGTCTGGACGCAGCTCGGTCTATATATGGCATAAGCATGGGTTTTTAGGAGCAATTTGGGATCCTTTTTGCTCTAAACACCGGCAAACGGCGAGCCGTCAGCCGAATGCGTTCCGTGTCTGTCCGACGTCCGGCCCGCGGATGGCATCGGCAAAAATGAACCTCGATTCTGTCTGCTGTGATGTTACGCTCAGAGCTTTCAATTGCCCGTTTCCGTTTTGACTTACTTTCTGGCTAGTAAGGCATCATCACCTGCCCGTTTGTGAAAACATCAGATTAAACACAGCTTATCGCTTCGAGGGGACAGGCATACCCTGAATGCCCTTCAGATTCAAATTATTTGCAAAGAATTATACCTGCTCGAAAGTTTTTCATTATTATCATTGTTCTCTATCACTAGTTATGTAGTACCAGAGTAACAAACAGATATGAGAATCTCAAATATTAGGCACCCATGTTCGGATCTCAGAGGTCAATCAAAAAGCAAGTTTGGAACTTTCTATACGTTAATCTTAGACGTTACATCACCGACTGAAATCTCTCTCTCTCTCTCTCTCTCTCTCTCTCTCTCTCTCTCTCTCTCTCTCTCTCTCTCTCTCTCTCTCTCTCTCTCTCTCTCTCTCTCTCTCTCTCTCTCTCTCTCTCTCCTCTCTCTCTCTCTCTCTCTCTCTCTCTCTCTCTCTCTCTCTCTCTCTCTCACCCAAAGCTGATACACCCTCCTTCCTCACAATCGCACACTCGTGTTAACATTCAATCACACTTTTTGTCCCACGCTTATTTGACCTGCCACACCCGTCACCCAGCCACCATTGACATAGTTACCTACTTCTCTCACATTCACCTGGCGTCGTCCACCGTCCACCGTCCACTGTCCACCGTCCACTCACTGTCTGCCGTCCACTGTCCACCGCCCACCACCCACCGCCCACCGTCCGCCGTCCACCGTCCGCCGTTTGTTTGAGGACCTCTAAGCCACCACCGCTCGCCGAGAGGCCCCCCGCTCGACTGTTGACTGTGTATACAGAGCGGCTGAGGTCCCACCCACTGTGTTCGACGTCACTGAGACCGGCCCGGTCCCACCCACTGTGTTCGACAGCACTTAGGCAGGCCCGGCCCACTGTGTTCTCTATACTGAGGTCCGGCCGGGCAGCGAGTCAAAGGTCAACAGACCTGGGCTGTGTTTTCAGATAACACGCCTGAGTGACATAGGAGACAGGATGCTATCGGCAGTGTTGGGCGCGCACGGCACAACAACATCAACCGGAAATATCCAGAAACGGCAGGTGTAGCACACAGCAACGGTGACTATTTCTGATCTATGCGATCTCATCAAAGCTGGAGTGAATATCAAATGGGTTGGATGCCGGCGTTACTCTAGGATACGGTGCGAATGTATTTCAAAGAATTGAGGTATTTGAGGTACATACTAGTGTCACGCTCTTTACAGTTGATACCGCGGGATTAAGTCCAACAATTGGCAGTGATAGCATCGGTGCCATTCACGAGGGCGGGAGCAGAGTTGGCCTGCGCTACGCTACGTTACGCACTACGTTACGCTACGTTTGCTTTTTTGGCCAAAACTACGATACCGAATTACGATACGTTATACATTGCTACGTTACTGAATTACGGTATTTGTTAATTAACGCAGCAAATTATTTTATCGTACAACGTTATGCAATATGTCATCATCCACTACCCAGTGGAAACGGTTAGTCTCTAGTAAGCCAAATACTGCGCACAATGATCGCCGGCTTTGCAGCATCGTCGGTGCGGCGGTGCCTACGCGCTACTCGCTAGATGCGCTGGACTTCCGACAGGGAATTAATTCCCTGGGACTCCCCAGTGGGAAATCCCCGGTGTCGGTCCGGCCGGAAGAAAGACTCAGTGGTATTCATATAGCAGGCGTCTCACATCCGTGTAAACGGCCGGAGGTCTGGTGACGATTTGAGTAAACTGAAAAAAAATTATGTACCTCAGTTAATAAAAATTATGTACAGCTGACCAAGGGCGCACACAAGGGGGGGGGGGCACACGGGCCCGTGCCCCCCCATTCGAGTTGGGGGGCCCAACTCGAAGGAAGGGGCCCATTTGAGGAGCCTCTAACTAATGCTTAGACCACCGAAGACCGTGTACAACGGGCCCTCAAATGGCCTTAACCCTCGCCCGCACATGCCATTTTCCCATCCTAGAACGCACATGGGGGGGGGTCAGGGTGTCAAAAGCTCACAAGGCCCATGGCAAACGCAAGATGTTGAGAATTGGCCATTTAGGTCATGACATGACCTGAAAAACAAGGTCATATCTCCGAAACCAAAAATTACAGAAACTTGAAATTTTCAGTGGACATCAAGAAAGGATAGACGAGCAGGTATACGAAAATTTAGCCTTCTAGCTCTAAAAATGTTGAGTGCAGAGCAGAAAGACTACCTGGGGGGGGGGGGTGGCAACCACCCCCCCCCCCATGTGCGGGCGAGGGTTAAAGGGCTCTCAGATGGTCTCAAAAGGCCCTCAGATGGCCTCGAAGGGCCCTCAGTTAGCGTCATAGGGCCCTCATCTGGTGTCAAAGGGCCCTTAGATGGTGTCAAAGGGCCCTCAGATGGCCTTAAGGAGCCCTCAGATGACCTCAAAGGACTCTCAGATGACCTTAAAGGGCCCTCAGATAGCCTCAAAGGGCCCTCAGCTAACGTCAAACGGACGTCAGAAGGCCTCATAAAGGGTGTCGAAGGCCCTGAGCTGGCGTCAGAGGGCCATGCCCTTGCGTCAAATGGCTCTCGGAAGGCTCTAAAGGGTCCTTAGCTGGTGACAGAGGGCCCCGAGCTGGTGCCAGATGGCCCCCAGCTGGCGCCAAATGGCCATCAGAAGACCTCAAACGGTCCTCAGTAGGCGTCAAGCGGCCCTCAAAAAGCCTCAAGGGGCCCTCAGAAGGCCTTAAAGAGCGTCAAAGGGCCTTGAGCTAGCGTCAGAGGGCCCCCCCAGCTAATGTCAGAGGGCCCTGAGCTAGCGTCAAACTTAAAGTGCCCTTAGCTGGTGTCAGAGGGCCCCAGTTGGTGTCAGAGGGTCATCCATTGGCGTCTAATGGCCATCAGAAGGCCCAAAAACGATCCTCAGGTGGCGTCCAACGGTCCTCAGCTGACGTCAAGAGACCCTCAAAAGGCCTCAAAGGCCCCTCGACTGCTCAAAGGACCCTTAGAAAGTCTCAATGGGAACTCAAGAGACGTTAAACGGCCCTCAAAAGGCTTGGAAGGGCTCTCTGCTGATGGCAAAGGGCTCGCACCTGAGTCAATAAGAGCCTTGTCAAAAAACGGACCTGAGAAACCTTGCCGGCCCTGGTTATCTGCGGGACTCCTACACTTACCTGAGTGGCCCCCATTTACTGAGGGGCCCTGGTTATTGATGGGGTCCCTGGTTAATTAAGGGGCGCCTGGTTACCAGAGGGGCCCATGGTCACCTGATCAATTGAAAACCCCTGGTCATCTGAAACGCCCCTGATTACCTAAAGGGTCCCATCACTTGGATTCAGTGACATAGCAAGGGAGCGAGGGGGTACGTGCCCGTTCTCGGGTTTAGGGTTCCTTCGAAAACGAGGGGCCCTGCGGCGCCAGTTGGTAGCAGAGGGTTCGCGCTGGCCGCACTTCAACTCGGAAGGACACCACAGGGCTTGTGGGGGGACGTTATTGGCTCCTATGTAGCCACAATTATCTTCATAAAGGCCCAATGCCGGTTTCTGAGAGACCTCGCCGGCCGCTCATGGCCCTAAGTAGTAACGGCCAACGAGGGATTGGCTGCTATGGCTCCACATCCGTCTGTGATAGACACACGGTCCACACCAGTGTTTCTAAAGGCACCCACAACGGCAACTGCGAGGCCCCTCGCCTCACCTCCAAGGGACCCCCACCAGCGCATCTTAAGGGCCTACATCGGCGGCTCTGAGAGTCCCCACACCGACGCCTCTGAGGGCCACGTACCAGTGACTCTGAGGGCCTCTTACCAGCCTCCGAGTGTCCTTGCCAGCCTATGACGGGCCACTTTCCACTTGCAGGCCATTTTGCAGGGCCACACACATGCCAATGATGGCCCCACCAGTGTCTCTAAGCCCTAAGACCCCGCAACGGCGCCTGTGAGGACCCAACACCAGCGCATCTGACGGCCTTTCACTGGCACCTCTGAACGCGCCACACACCGGTGACTCTGAGGAGCTCGCTCGCTTCGCTCGCTCGTAAAATACCATGTAAATTAGGAATTAGTGTACATTAGGCACACTCCTCGGGCATAAATGATACTTTTGCTTGCCAATTTTCCACATTTTCTCATGCAAAGACCGTTTTAAAGAGACCCGTCTGCCAGTGAGACTGGACCCACCGTGCCTCCCTCCTCCCATCGAAAGGTCCTGGGTACATCCTTGCCTGAGCTGACCCCGGGCGCCCGGGTGACTCGCGGGCCCGGGGTCAGGTGACCAGCAGGTGACCCCCTCTTGGGCGATATTCTGGGTACGTGTCCGACATGCATCGTAAATACATAGTCCTGTTGATTTGTTTCATTGGTTAAGCATTAAATATAAGTTATAAGCTGGATCTCTAGTCTGTGATCCCGCATCGTATCAGATATAATGACATTTCATGTCGATGTCCCTAAAAAATATGCGAATATACGTGAAAAAGGAGTGCTGCTCCCGCTCCTACACATCCGGGCCAAACAGTGACCGGCCCCTGTTTCTAGCCACCCGGGGCCGGTCGGCCGGCCGGCAGTCAGTCGCTGCCCGGCATAGGCGTCGCCAGACATTTTCGGTTGGGGGGGCAAAATTAAGCTTTGTGTTAAATCTTGCCTTTCCCCAGCCGTTACTCACTCGTTTTACATATCATTCGACGAGCAATGGTGCGAGGAATCCGATGGTGGCAAAGTTTTCCTTCTAGCTATGGCATGATTTTTTTGGCAAAAAAGCAAAGTTTTGAAATTTATGGGAAAAAAACGACCGGTAGAATTACAGTGGCTGCGAATGCCGACGCACTGCAGTGGGCCCCTGTCTAAAACCAGGGTGATCTGATCACCGTGCTAAAACCTCCATTCACGCATGCATGCCGAGGTTTTACGAGAAATGCATCGGGCTTATCCCAGCCGCCGATTGTAGCTAAGAATTGGGCATTCGGCGGAGACTGCGAGTGAATGTCGGAAGTGTGAATCGGAAGTACATAATTCATCTTTGCTGCAGTGACAAGAAGTGTTTTGTTCACTCGAGTGTGAACAAAAAGTTTCTCGTTTTTCATGTGAAGGGAAGCGCTGCAAACGCGAGCAAAAAGTATTGAACGGGACCAAAAGTTACGCGCGGCATAGCGGCAAGGGATCCCTTAGAGATAGGCTAGCGACTTCCAGGCCATTTCAGGCCACTCAGGGTCAGTGTGGACTCTCAGAAGCCTGCTTAGGATCCCGGAGATCGGCGTGGGTCACCCCAAATATTTACGTGTATGTGGTGCTTTAGGGCTTTCCTAGCCCAAGGTGGGCTCGGAAAGCCCTTTAGGGCACACGAGTCCTCAGAAACCTGTGTGGGCGGCGGGCGCTAAGAGACATAGGCCCAGGGTGAGCCTGGAGCCCTCGAATAATAGTGTGAACCGTCGGGGTCTGTGTCGAATCCTTAAGGACCCTACGTAGGTAGGGACATAAGAAACATGTGTTGCGGCCCTCAGAGGGACACGTGAGTTGTGACCTCAGATGCCGGCTTGGGGTTAAAGGGACCCTCCCACCTTCAAAAAAGTTAATGAATTTGCACGAAAGTGATGTCGCTCGGTTCAGAAAGAGCGAAAACGAATATCTACCAAATTTCATAGAAAAATATTCACCGGTTTTCAAGATATTAGACTTTTACTTTGAACTGCACGCTCCAACAGTCTGACCTCACAGGCATTCTCAGAAAGGTACCCCCATTTTTTCCGACTCCAAAATCTCATCGGATCTGTATCGATCTCAGGGGGTGCCCGGTCGGAGGTTGGGGGGGCAAGCTGCCCCGCTTGCCCCCCCGTAGCGACGCTAATGCTGCCCGGGGCTGATTTCTGAGGGACCTGCAAAAATGTTTATTAATGAAATGTTTTACGTAATAAATTAGATGATTAAGTATATGTACCGGCTCTGAGTCGCATTTGAGAAAAAACAGCCTAGCGCAAAAATAGGTATATGTTTTGAAAATTAAGCTGGTACCGAAATAATTGTTTTACCATGCATTGACAAACCAATTGCTCAAGCTTCAAACCAACCGAAATATAGCCCCGTGGGCCGTATTTTTTTTTGGGGGGGGGGGGCCTTCGGCATGGGGGGCCCAGTTCGAAGGTCGTGCCCCCCCCCCCCCATTCAAAAATCCTGTGTGCGCGCCTGCAGCTGGCCTGTAATTGCTACGGAATCCATTTCGTAGTTCCTACGTTATTCTATTATTTTCCGTACTACGCTACCGAAACATCCCAATTACGCTACGAAACGGTACTGACAGCTACGGGTTACCGAAAACTTCAAAATAACGTAACGTAGGCCAACTCTGGGCGGGAGTGATGCAACACCGGAAATCAATAATTTTGACTCATAATTCTAGGTAAAAGCTTCTGCTTTCCTTTTCGGCCGCAAAAGTCATACTTTACGTTAGTAAGGGCAGCACGGTGGAAATGGCGTTTGGGAATTGGTAGAGCATGTTGTGTGGCTGCTTACTGAGGCTGTCCTGTTGTCCGGTGGTTAGGGCTGTCCGGTGGTTGGGGTGTCAGGTGGTATATGCTCGGTATATTGGCTGTCCGTTGGTGGAAGCTGTCTGTTGGTTGTGCTGACTGTCGACAACTCTCCGTCTGTCGTCTGTTGTCTGTCGACAGCTCTCCGTCTGTCGATAGAGTTGTCTGTCGACAGCTCTCTGTCTGTCGGTAGAGTTGTCTGTCGACAGCTCTCCGACTGTCGATAGAGTTGTCCGTCGACATGTCTCTGTCTGTCGATAGAAAATAGACTGAGAAGTGAGACTGTCTATATATGTATTGGTGCTCATTGTTAATTAATCGTTGGTAGAGGCTATAGAGCTGTTCTGTTCGTCTATTAACCCGGCAGTTGCTGGGGTATTTCGCCACCCACCGTTTGCTGGGGGGGGGGGGGCGTTAAACGCCCCCAGCCGATAACTCGAGAACCAATAGGCGCAGCGAAACGCACGAGGCTGCAAACGAAAGAACGCGACGAGACGCTTCAGATGAGTACTTTAAAGTTGAATTTTGAGGTCACAGGTCGGGTCAAGGTCAGGTCAAACACCTGAAATCGGGCTTTCAGTAGCATGGACTTCAGGACTTCGCAATGGGCGCCTCTCGTCATAAACTCTGTCAAAACGGTGCACAGTGCATCATATAAGGCCTACAAGAGTGTCAGCTCCATGTAGGGGTCAGTCAAGCATAGGTCAGGGTCAAGGTCAGGTCAACCGTGTAGGCAAATATCCCCGAAAATCAAAACTGATATTTGCAGCTTGTGACACATGTTTTAAGGGTAATTTGGGGCGTAGAACACGATGGTGACATTCATTTTATCATATGTGTACGTGTTTGGCTCAGAAAGTTCAATTTAAGAAATGCATGTATCATGGTCGTGAAGAAGTCACGAGAAATTGCCAAGATTCAGTTCAAGATTTTGGAAAATGCGGAACGATAATCAATAATCGAAGATAGCCATTTGATTGTTCATGGCATTGGCAGTCTAATGGCATTTACGGCATGTCTGTATGTCTATTCTGTGATTTTATATGATTTTTTGAACATATGCCGTTTTTGGTCGAAAACTCAGAAATCATGACGTCACTAAAACCTCGATATCTCAAAAATTTTCCGACCGATTTTTTTGAAACTTTGTCACAATACACTTCAATCAATTCCCTACAGGTACCCAAAATTTGGCGCGCCTGCGGCGCGCCGTTTTTATGCTATGGCCCGGCGAAGAAAGTGGGGGCGTTTAACGCCCCCCCCCCAGCAACTCGCGGGTTAACCCGCGGCTGGCTTACAACGCTTAGAATATATAAGCAATACACGGGAGGGGCAGATCCTCCTCTCCCCTATACCAGCGTGGCACGTGGCACATTTTAATAGAGGGCTGACTGTCTGTGCGGACGGGACAAGGCGGGCTGCACAGTGCACAGCCAGCAGTGTGCGCCACGGGCCGCAAAATCCCAGTCCAGCCCAGCCTAGGCCCATGGGTTCACATTCACAGCCCGGCTCAGCCCGAGCCCATTCATGATAAAAGTGTCAAAGCCCAGCCCGGCCCAGCCCGTCAAATTTGAATGGATTAAAAATTATTGACACATCACAGGTATCCAAAGGTAGCAAAGAAACAATCTTTTGCGAGCAGCATGCACAATGCACATGGCATGCGTGCTTTATTAACTCGTTTTTTGAGTCTTGCACTGTAATATGCTATGTAGTTACAGCTTTTGTCTCAGTTGCGAACCTCTGACTCCACTTAACAGTTCTTGGCCCAGCCCATCCACAGCCCATCGAGCAGTCATATTTGAGGGCCCAGCCCAGCCCGTAGCCCAGCCCAGCCCATGGCCCACTGGGCTGGCCCGGCCCATGGCGAACATGCTGCACAGTGGCGCGACCTGCACCTCACACACAAGAGGACCGCTGACGGGAGCGCCATCTAACAGCTGTTGTATCGGTCAGTCAGAGTGGCACGGATAAGGTAACGAAGTCGGCACCATACATGTGCCTGGATCCGAGAAAATGGATCTGGGGTCTGATCTCACGGATCGGTCTCGGATGCGACGGGATCATATATCCAGATCTTTAATTTAACGAGAGATCCATAGGGATCATGGATCCAAGTCTATTTTTTCGCTTGATATCCAGTGAGATCATAAGTCCTCGTTTACTTTTTGTCAACGGAGAAATCCCCCCAAAATCACTTGTTGCAAATCAAAAACGTTCTGTCTTAGTGATTGTATGTGATTGCACGTCCCAATCCATAGTTTTGTGGCTTATTAATATTGACACATTGATTTCCAGGGTTTCGGAGTCGGAGTCGGCGTCGGAGTCGGAGTCCCCCGGAGTCGTGGCAAGCAGCCAGGAGTCGGAGTCGGAGTCGGAGTCGCTCAAGCTGCCTCGACTCCGACTCCGGGACTTTAACTAGAATCCGTGATATCACTTTTCAGTTGTTTCATTGCATGCTCTGCTTGTTGAAGCCAACCTGCGCCTCATGGACTGTGCAGAGCATAACGATGCCCCGTTATAACATACGAGATGAACTAAAGAACAGAAAAGCAGCGTCCTTGTGAGCAAAATCTGTGGCCTGGCTCGAAAACCGCGAGCACCAAACATGACTGCATCTCTAAAAGAGAAATGTCTGCCACTTCCCATCTTGGATGTGGACACCAGGTGAGGAAGCGCATTAACACGCGCAGTGGAAGGGGGGGGGGGATTTCGCCCACCCCTCCTGTTTTTCGCCAATAACTCGCGCTGCAAGCATAATATTAATGTGAAATTTCGGCTACCTGTCCAGAATTGAATTGCGGATCTTCTCGTGCAAGAAATAAGAAAATCAGTTCACAACTTTTCTAGTAATAGCGGTGTAAAGTCAAACATCCTGCCGCCACGGCGGCGCGGCGGCGCGGCGGCCGGCGCTAGCCGTTACGCGCCGCCTGAATTGTAGACTGTGCCGGGGCGGGACGGTTCCGTCTTTACATCGCGCTCCTTACCGCTGATTATATTCGATTCGCGTCAAATTCGGTGAGAAGACTGAGAAATGTACAGGCAATCATATGGTCAAAGAATTTTGAAAATAGGCCGGTAACAATTTGAGTTATGAGTGTGTAAACACAAAATTGTGATTGCCGCGTTTCCCGCGTCGGCTGATCCCGCTTCAGCCGGCGACATCTTACCTTTAGCAGGCTTCTAACTGCCATATTTATTGTTGGATTATCTAGAAATTCACCTTACATACTCACAAATGTTTGTTCTTTCGTATAGTGAAAGAAAAAGAAAATCGGCCTGTAACTTTTTGAGTTATCGGCGTGTAAACGCAAAAAAGTCGCTAATATGGCAGATTTGACCACATTTGACCTCATTTGACCTTGAAGATATTGACCTAGGGTCATGAAATTCACACACAACAGAGTTCCCTATGGGCCCCACCTACCCTCCAAATTTCGTCTTTCTAGCTCCAGTGGGAGCTGAGATCTTAGGGGGGGGCGACATCCGCCCCCCCCCCCCCCTTCCACTGGGCGTAGTACTCGCAACCCTTCCACTGCGCGTGTTAAACGTGCTAAAGCGGATTCACGAGTTCAAAGACACCATCCAGGACTACGCTGCCGCCGCCAGTTTCTCACGACTGAGGCGATGTGGAACGAATCCAAGAGTCTTCTGGAGGTGTGTGTTGGGGCAGCCAGATCCTGCTTAAGAACGGAGTGCCGGGCTGAGGCAGCGTTCATCACGCTGATCAAACGCATTCACTGGATCCAAAGCAATGAGTCCGGTCTTGCGCTGTCGTCAACGTAGAGCTCCAGCTTGGATCCGGAGGAGGAAGGGAAGAGAATCTCTTTGAGAAGGAACTTGACCGGCTGGAGAAGGGCCGGCAGGTGGACAAACGGTTAACGTGGCCGATCCCCCGGGATGCTCTCAACGATCTCAATAATCTGGGTCGACTGAAGGGCCAATATTATGGGACATCATACCATCCTACCCCGTGGCTGTAGTGTACAGCCATGCAGCCTTGCACTCGCTGCGCTGCCGGTGACCCAGGTCAGCGTCGAGCGGCTCTTCTCGGCGATGAGGCTGCTGTTCTCTGACCTGCGATCCCGGCTCAAGCAAGACGCCGTCGAGGCGCTTCTGCTGCTGCGCACAAATGGGTGATCTGCTGACACCGGAGGCCGGAAGGCATGCACTGATGAGTCAGGAGTCATTAAGCCAATGTGTTTACTGTAATACGTAAGTTGTAGATAACTAGAAGCCGCTGTACTCGTATGTCGTTAATTAAGTGTCGTTTTCATTGCTTGGTATCTGACCCGGAGTCGGAGTCGGAGTCGGAGCCGGAGTCGGAGTCGGTCAGGAGCCCGGAGTCGGAGTCGGAGTCGGAGTCGGAACAGCGCCACCACGACTCCGAAACCCTGCTGATAGAAACACTTGAAAACCTGGTTTCAAATGTTGTGCATGGTGGGACCCACTCAGATTATAGATCAATGTCCTTGGTTTATCGTCAGATCCAAATCATAGATCCAGGTTTTTCACGCTGGATCCGTTGGGATCATTGATCCTAACCTGCACTTTGCTTCGAGATTCACTGAGATCATAGATCCATCACTTGGATCCATGCAATCGCACACGTCTGCACTCCACTTATTGTTCGTTTTACGTTTAAGAAGTTAGATGAGAGGAGCTGTGCTTGAAAAAAACGTTTACACAGTTTTGATGCAAGGCTAGAAGATAAGATAGATTCGAAAAATAGGTTCTAAGAATAGAGTAAATTAGACTAAAAAATTAGAGTTGTTGGTATCATGCATAAACCAAGCGAAAAATTGTGAAGTTAAGTTATTAGGGGAAGCCGGGGGAAGCCCGGGCGCGGGGGAAGCCCGGCCACCCCGTTTCCGGCTAAATTATTCACAATAAAATGCTCAACTGTTTGTCCTTTCAGCGTGGCAGCTAAGGTAACGCCAGCAAAAAAGTTAAGACTGACAAAAATTGCATATTGTTAAAGTTATAGCGCAAAAATGATATTTTAAGGGTTTTTAGCTAAAAAGTGAGATATGTTGCACTGTTAATGTTATACCATACAGTACTAATATTTATACGAATGTTATGTAAGGACCGTTTAAGTGTTTGTAGTGAGGGGTGACGAGGCAGGCTGGCTTAAGTATGACATTTTTTTCGAATATCGCTGTTCTAAAATAAAAATTAGCACATTGGGGTAACCCCGGGCGAGTGGCCAAGCTTACCCCCAACCGAGAGCAACGCCACTAAACCACTGTTTTCCATGAGATAATAGGTACTGAGCAGGTTTGGTTTACACCTAGATCAAAGATAAATTTCGAAAATAAACATGTTATCATAGACAAAGCCAGTCATGTCATGTCACGGTCAACTAGGGTCAAACTACGTTTTTGCAGATAACGCGACAGACAATGAAGCTAGAGTTTCAAAAATGGTGTCGTTGTTTTCTTCTTCATCAGCCGAGTCGAATGATATGCAATATGATGCATTAAGGTAAAAAAAAAAAAATTAAGGAATTTTGAAATACACATTTTTTGTCAATTTTGCATCACGATTTTCATCGACCTGTACTGTATATGTTGTAGACGCTAGCTAAAATACCAGTAATGACATAAACTCTAAAATGTCCAGAGCTAATCAGTACCTTAATATTTCACTTTCCGTTAATATTTGGAAAACACATAATGGTTTCATCAACTCGTTGTAAAGCGCTGGGGAGGTGGCCGGCGTTACCCCTATGCCGGGCTTACCCCAGAAAAATCAACACTTTTTTTTAAAAACTCGATTTTCTCAGCCTTATACTTATTCCACGAAACCGAATTTTTGGGAAAACACGGCCAATGAACTTAGCTAGCTAGCAGGATATCAACATTTTATACAGCACGTATGGTATGTAATAAAAATGAAAAAGAGCTTACTATGCCGGGCTTCCCCCGGCTTCCCCTATCCTTGGTGAAAAATTTAGGTACCACGGCAAATGTAAAAGCGGATAGCTCGGCCATTTTTGGACCAATGAGGGTAGAGCTTTCAAGGTAAGGTCATCGGTAGACGGTAACAGTTCTTTTATCCCTATATATGACCTGCTTTTTTTCTCGGAAAGTCAAACACCTTTCATTTCGTGTTGATCATCAATTCATCATCATCATCATCATCATCATCACTCCATTTATGTATTAGGTACATATGTACTTCAATGCACAAACCATCATGGATAAGAGGCACTGAACAATGAACAATGTACAGTATGTCTAAAAAGAATGTACCGTCGCCACTACGTGGCGCTGGTGTCGCGAGCCGGTAGTTGGCTGAATCCGCACCAGACCACACATTCCCAAGCGCTAGGTGACAGCTGCGCAGCGGCCGGTAGTAGCGTAAGCCCGAACCTTCGTGACACGACCCCGGGGGGGGGGGGGGGAGAGGGAGCGGGAGCGGGCGGGGCAGCGCGTGTAGGGAGGGGTGCTCCGGCAAGCTGGCAGTTGTCGCGGCCAAAGGTCAAGGGGTCACACACCAAGCGAACGGACGCTGTTGTGGGTTCGTGGGGATCATAAACTTGTGTGTGGTAGGTGCGTCTTGCGATGCTCGGGTGATACGCCAGGTCTAAGCCAAAGGATTCAGGGGAGAGCTGAAGAAAACACCTGGTCAACTACGGCGAATAATGGTGCTGAAAAATGGAAAGTATGGGTCAATACAAGCCTTCATGACTATAAACAACTTTTTTGAGGACGCAAAGGCCAGCATTGAATAACGATATCCGGATCGAAATTAGCAATGATTTATAATTACATACCGAACTAATAGCGCTGCAAAACCCTCCTAGTAAATTGTCAAGTCGGATTATACCCACTTGAATTTAACTATCCTAATTAAAATTGTTAATTAACTTTTTAACCGAGGTCATCAAAGGTCAATGACCTGACCTGACTTTCCGGTGACCTTGACACCCACCCTAATGCATGGAAGCGACATCACATCCCATGTTTGAACGCTTAAAACCACGAAAAGACTGCAAACGCGCCGCTAATGCGAGCCGACATACGCCGAATCGCGATTCCGGCCAAATATGGTCTCGAAAAAGTAGGTCACAGGTCAAAGGTCATTAAGGTCAGGGTCATGACAATTTCAAGGTGGGTGTAAAATTGATTAACGCGAGGGTACTGAAAGTTTCGTCGCGATCGGTCGCTTTTTACGCGAGTTACTCGCGAAAAACCGAGGGGGGGGGTCTGTTCGACCCCCCCCCCCTATACGGGCGAGTGTTAAGTTGATCTCACCCGAAGAAACAGTATACCATTCGACACGCCTGAGCTAGACAAACACGATGCTGCTAAAATCGCGGATCTGCGATCATTTTTAGCGGAGTTATTTACCAAAAACCGAACCTGTGCCTTGGGCCACTTGACATGACCTCCGAAGTCATCGGCTGACCCTGGTCCTTAAATTGGAGACTAATCGCTGCATTTCGTAACGACGCACACGATCGTTTCTTTCGTGAGGCTCTAGCTCAATTAGGGGCGATTCGGCGAAGGGGGTTGTTTCCTCACTTCCAATCCCCAACGCCCCCTCGGTATTCAGAAAACCTGAAGGTCCGGTGAGGGTTAAAACGTTGCTCCTGAACGAGGAAGATGTAAAAGTCAAAGCTCTATAGACGTCCTGTAAAAGTGGCCATAATAATAAATTCGTCAGAAATAAGCTGCTTTTTAAACGACTTCCTCATATGAAATCGGGTGTTGGGACCAATCTTATAAACGTTTTAGAATGGACAGGGCGTCACTGGCTAAAGTTTGGGTGCAGAAAACGGCTATTACCTAAATGCAAAATGGTTTTCATGCATTTCAGTCCATTGTATATTGTCGGTCCCAGTGGCCGAGCTAAAAAAAAATCGGTAGTGTTTTGCATCTGTTACGCCCTAAGAAACTACACCATTTATCGAAGTGGGCGGGCTTATTTGAATGGGAGGGCACATTATGCACGAATCGTGTGCTTTCGTTTGTTTTGGACTGTATTTTACCACATCCACTGCTGGTATCGCTATTAATATTATCTAATGCCGTGAATACGACAGCAGCATTCCATTTATAAGATTGGGCCAATGGAGTCGCGCCCCGCGAGCTCGGTTTTCCGCTGGGCCGCTACAGGCCAGGAAGTCGGTCTTCGCCTGAGGGCAGGACAAAGGTCAGCTAGGGAGCGCGGGGTCAGCCAGGTATCGCCCAGTGCCGAGCGGATGCCGCTCCCTCCCCTCTCTTCCCCTCTTCCCCCCTCCCCACCTCGGCATAGATGGGGAGGGACCGAACTGCCAATGACATGCGAGCGGTCAAGGCCGCTCGCGCGGCAGCGACCCTGGCGGCCGGCTGCCGCAACTGGGATTCAGCCAAGTTACCGATTCGCCTCCTGTGGGAGAGCCAAACCAGGGGACATACTTTTTAGATATACTGTACTGGAATCCCATTATGTTATCTTTTGCTCTTTTGCTTATCACATATGATTTGCCTCTTCATAGGCGTCGCCAGAGATTTTCGGTTGGAGGGGGGGGGGGGGCAAAATCAACTTTTGTGTTATACATTGCCTTTCCCCAGTCATTACTCACTCGTTTTACATATCATTCGACGCGCGATGGTGCGAGGAATCCGATGGTGACAAAGTTTTCCTTCTAGCTAGGTATGACATGTAATTTTTTACAGAAAAATTCGAAATTTTGACATTTCTGGACAAAAACGACCGGTAGAATTACAGTGGCTGCGACTACCGACACACTGCAGAGGGTCCCTGTGCAGACGCTCGTCGCTCATGATCATTACCCAGGAAAAAAGTGAAAAACGCTCCAATTAATCGACGCACCCTGCTAAAACCTCCATTCACGCGTGTATGCAGAGGTTTTACGTGAAATGCATAGGGCTTAGGTATCCCAGCCGCCGATAGTAGCTAAGTTGGGCATTCGGTGGAGACTGAGAGTGAATGTAGAAAGTGTGAATCGGAAGCAATTCATCTTTGCTCCAGTGAGAGGAACTGTTTTGTTTTGTTCACTAGCCCTCGCCGGCACAGGTCATTTTGCGTCCTTCGACGGCACAAGGGGGGGGGGGGGGTACGACCCCCCTCGCGTTTGGCCCCTGATCGAGCAAAGAGCTCCGCGGAAAAACGAGCGTGTTGCCCGTCACGAGAGGAAGCCGATGATATCCAATCTTAAGGTCCTAGGTCATCGGGTGACCTTCCAGGTCAGGTCAATGACCTGAAAATCGGGAACATCGGGACCTGTCAGAAAGTCGTAAAGTGTGGCTGCTATGGGGTTTTCCGGGGTGCTGATCACGAATATCGTGTTAGTTTTGATAAGAGATGATGGCTTTAAGCATTTAGACCAGGTCGGGTAAGGTCAGGTCAGGTCAACCGGTAGGGGTCGTGACGGGTATTCATAATACGTGTCAACCGCCTCTGACAGCTTCGTAACATGTTACGAAGGCACCAAAACTACTTCGTAAATGTTCAAATGGTTGCTAAATTCGAAATCAGCTCCAAAAACTAGCCTAGAAACATGTAAAACTCGAAAAAGTGAACCGAGGTCACCAAAGGTCAATGACCATGACCTGACATTCAGGTGACCTTGACATCCACCCTAATGCATGGGAGCAACATAAAAAAATCACATGTTTGAACGTTTGAAACCACGAAAAGCTTGCAACCGCGCGGCTAATGCGAGCCGACATAATCGCGATTCCGGCCAAACATGGTCTCGTAAAGTAGGTTACAGGTCAAAGGTCATTTGGGTCAGGGTCATGACGTTTTAAGGGTAGGTGTAAAATTGATCAATGCGAGGGTACTAATAGTTTCGTCGCGATCGGCTGCTTTTTACGCGACCTCTGAAGGGCGTGTCTTCGAACAAAAAATGTTTAACGGAACCAGGAGTGAAAAATTGTATCGTTTTGTCGTTGCCAACGACAACCGAGAAGACGATCTTATGGCGACCACGCGCCGCGCCTGAACTGATTAAGACCTCCCGCTTAGTGCGGTTAGAAGCGAGCAATCCATTCGTCTTTGCCCACCCATCCCAATCGCCTCTGCCCACGCTAATCATTCTCTGCTCCTCGGCCCCATCGAATCGACTCGCAGTTCTCGACCCCGTTACCTCCCTACGCGGCGGCATCCCAGTGGAAAATTTCCTGGTAGCTACAGACATATTCCAACTCCCCGTAGCTATTTAGTATATACTGCGTCGTTCGACCATCGTTCGGACGGCGGACCGGCGACCCTCATAAAGGCGACCAATGACATACCAAGTGGTCGCCGTGGTTGTCCACTGGCAACACGTGTCTGGCAAATCCAGTACCTTCCAGGGCCTCGTTTCATAAAAGGAATTACTTACGGCGTTCCGTCAATTATGCCAGATTTGGCGTATTTGATGCCAATTCGGTTTCATAAAGCCGGAGACCGGAGTAATTCACGCCATCGAAAGTACGGAGCTTCATTTACGGCAAATGCTCGATTCCGGACCAATTGATGCCATTTGGGTTTCATAAAACGACGTAATTAACGCCAAATATTTTATCAAGCTCTTGATATCAGTGGTGTAAACTACGCACAAAAATGTTGCGTGATTTTGAATTAATGTGAAGATTCGAAGCTAATTTTTAATATATTTTATAATGTTGAGCCCGGTGAGGAAGAAAGAACAGCCAAAATGAGAAAAAGGAACTGCAAATCTTCTGTACCAGTCGCTTTTTGTGGCAACTATCGGAATTTTGTTTATTCGCCGCGCCGCGCCACTTTCGTAATAAGGCACTTCTGCTTAGCTGGCTTTCTGCTGTTTTTAATATATTGTTTTAATAAAGGATGGTCATCAATATCAATTTTGTTTTTTCATACATAATTTTTAAGATTTAAATTCAACATAATTGTTTTATAAATTCTCGTAAAAAATAAGTGTTGACATGAAATTGTAATTTGTAGGACGCTTGATAAATTACGGTAACTACGCAAATGTGCTTAGTTACGGAGGTGTAAACAATTCCAGTTGTGGCTTTGTGAAACGGATTTATTTGCGCTCCGTAGTTTGAAAGGGTGTGAATTACGGAAAGGTGTAAGTTACGGCAGAGTTTTATGAAACGAGGCCCAGGACTCGGCCGGCCCCTGCCCGCACCCTTCAGCGCCGCCCACGGCCGGCGGTCAGTTATGGCCCTTTCACACGTAGCAACTTTTCAGTCGCCGGCGACAGCAGCAGTCGCCGGCGACCGCCAGCGACCGCCAGCCAACGATCGTGTGTGACGTAGGTATGACGTAAGCAAGTCGGTGGCGATCGCCGGGCCACGGCCGGGCAATCGCCAGCAACTGGTGACGTCAGATCCGCGTCACAGGCCAGTCGCCGGCGACTCTTCTCGAGCAGCGGACGCCGCCATGACAGTTTTGTCCTTGGTGAGTGGTTTAGGTGATTTGTGATGCATTTTTGGTTGGTATGGCTACCTTAAATTTGTTGCACAGTAGCATAGGGGTTATTATCTTGTAGTTTGCCTGTCGTGAAGCTGTTGTGACTTGAATTTAAGCTTGATTCGACAATATTGGAGGGTTTATGTCATTTGTGGCGCACTTGCCCATGATCACCCATGATTTTTATTTGTGATAAATATGCATTTTTTCATCAAAATTGAATATTTTAATGACATTGAAATTTACACTAGTTTCATAAGGTAATGAAAACTTGCTTGTTGTGTCACAAGAACATTGTTTACATTCAGTATCAGTGCCCTTGAGGACAAAGTGCCTACCTATCAGTCAGCTATTTGCCTACCTATTCGTGCGACACAAGGAAATATTTGATAGCAACAAAATATTATATTGCTGCTCATTAATTAGCATGATCAAAATCAAACAGGTAGCTTTGCAATTTTGTTATTGTTTCTGCTGGAGTTTTCCTTGGTACCATGGATAAACAACCCAGGCCAAACTTAATCCGCATTGGGTTCGCATGTGTGTGCGTGCTCACATGGCAAATGATAATCCATGGCTTATTAGTAGGTACATAAATAATTGCATTATGCACAGTAGGTGGTAGGTATGTCATGTATTTTGGCAAGGTTTTTTTTTCTGGTGGTATGTATTTTGGCCCTGGAGCTGTTTCCTATTCATTGCAGCAATGCTGCCGGCATGGCTCATGTGTACCATGCGCACACAAGCTCCACCAATGTAAAAATGTCATTTTCACACAAAACTCATAATTGGAGGAAGGTAGAGCAGACCAAGAATAAGCGGGCATTTGCTGCAGTGTGGAAAAAGTCACTAGAGGCTTGATACTTTTTTACATGCAGCAGCCTGGAGATGTCCACAGAGGCATGCCTGAGGATGTCCACAGAGGTGGATCCAGGCAATAGTTTTTACAATCTTCTCCCCTTGTGCCCGCTGTGTGTTGTGCTGACTGCTTGTCCCCCTTCTGGTGGTGCCTAGACTTGCCTCTGCATATCTCCCTGCAGGCTGCTGCATAATGTCTAAAAAAACCCTCAAGCCTCTAGTGACTTTAATCACTCCAGTCTCTACAGCATATGCCCACTCATGCTACAGCTGCCTTAATAATACCAAAATTAGTAACAATGGTCTCATAACCATATTCAGTAGGAAATGAATTACCTAGAAAATTATATTAAAAAATACAATTGCTTTCAAAAAGAATGAGCACTGCTAAAATGCTATTATTTCAAATAATGCTAGGTTTCTGAACCACAAATTCCAATTCTGTGTCACTGAATACTGATTGCCAATTGTACAAGACAAAAAGCGTCAACAATGCTACATCAAGGATAATGATGCTAAGATAGTTCTCATTTTAGCCTGAAGTGTAAAAACCAAACCTAACCTGATTTGGGTATTTGGGTAAACCAAGCCTAACCTGATTTGGGTATTTGGGTAGTTTTTATGATGCTAAGCAATAGCCTATTCCAGGCTTCCTAATTTGCAGAGCTTTTGGTTAAAAAATGATTTTAAAAAATGTATTTGAAGTATGTTCTGACATGTCCGCCCTCTGTGCCTGGCAGACAAGTCACAGCGTTACCTGATGAGTCAAGAGGTTCTGTACCTGATGTACCTGATCAAGAGTACCTGATGATTCTGCAACACCACCTGATGGCCAACTCGACGACATTGCTGACCCGAAAAGGAGTCTAGCAGCTGAATGTTTAACTTCTGCCACTGCACTGTTGACTCTGCCTAGAGACAGCATCTGCACCACGGCCCACAGACGATCTTCCGTGGGACGGTGTGCTGCGCACCAGTCACCACACTGACGGCGTTCACCTGTGTGCTGCACAACTTTCTGTGAGGTCAGGAGATCGACACTGACGGCCCCGGACGGTGTGCTCTGATTGCGCCGAGTGTGCTCCCTCGTGTCCGGGCCTTGATGCCAATACCGCACGCGAGGCGGCGCGCGTCCGCCAAGCCCTCACATACTGCGTCCAAGGTGCAGGTGGTGTTCGGTGACAGTGTGCAGCTTCTGCCGGCCCCGTGGACGGCACCGCGTGTGACCATGGCATGTGCAGTCGATTTTCTGACATAAGTGCAGTGAATTCATTTGTCATTTTGCTTCTGAATGCTGTCGCCGCTCGGTAGGGTCGATTCTGCCAGAGTAAAGAGGTCGCCACGATCGGCGGCAAGGAGCAAATCACTCAGCAATCAGCTGCCGGGAGGTGGCGGCGGCGGCGGCGGCTGACGACTCGGGCCTCGAAAATCCTGTCGTGTGCGTTGCTGGCTATTATGCGTTGTTGGTGTGCGCTGTTTTGCAAGGCCTTTGGAGCGGCATGTCGAGTTTTGAGTTTTGGACGAAGGAGCCTTGGTGTTTTGTTGGTCTATTTTCGATAAAAACGGTCATGAAGAGTGAGCTGTGTCCAGGCTGATTTTAAGATTTCTGTCACAGTATTGTCACCTTTGACCTTTGACCTAGGCTTGTGTCTTCTTGGGTATCGGCATATTGTGCCACCGTCCTTGCCCCGTGTCCGCGCGTGCTGCATTTTTATGTGGTCGCGCGTATGGTGTCATATACTGTCACCTCGCCATGTTTAGTGATATCCACTGTGTGGAAAAATGCATTTTGTTATAAGGGGGGGGGGGGGTACACTTGTGTTCCCCAATCCAGCGCTTTAGATAATACAGCATCTGTTTTTGACATAATGAAAGCCTGTGTTTTATGTGGGTGGTAGGCTTCGCCGTTCCTCAGGTCCGTTTCTGGCATTTGAATTTCTGCTACATTTCTAGAATGCCTTTTTTCTGTTTTTCACATACAAAGCACGGTTCAAATGTGTGACCACAAATCACTGTGATTGTCCCATGCTTACCACCAACCATTCCTTCAATGCTAATGTCGTTACAGCGAAGTTATTCATTTATTGAGAACAGGGTTGTAGTTGAATAAACAAGACAGGTGAGCAAAATCTGCAGCACTCGTAATCTTGGCTGATGCGTTAGGAAAAATGGAGGAACTGCAAGTACACATCACTTTTCAGTTTTATGCTTGAGTGCATTGAATTCCAATGTAGAAGAATCGCAGTTTGATTGTATTTTCATTGATATTATGTATTGTTTCAATAATAGATCTAATAAATATTATTCCAATATTACCTAGACGGTAGTTATCATCCTACAAAACACGTCAAAATATTTAGTACCTTGAATAATGCAGTAAAATAAGCTGCGCCGCTGCATGTATCAGCAGCGCAATATCTGGTGCCAACTCAAGGTCAAGCGGGTCACGTGACAGTTGAGCGGCGGCTGGCTAGAACAGTCGCCGGCGACTTCAAAATGTTGGAAAAATTGAACTTTCTCGGCAACGCCGACAACTCTTCAATGATTGGCTGACACGACTGCTACGTCACACCCCGGCGACTGGTCAGCTGATATCGACAACTGCGGAGTTGCCGGCGACTGACCCCGGTCGCTGGCGATCGCCGGCGACTGACCCCGGTCGCTGGCGATCGCCGGCGACAGTTGCCGTCGCCGGCGACCGGAAAAGTTGCTACGTGTGAAAGGGCCATTAGCGTCCCCTCCAATCCGCCGGGGCTCCTTTTGTGACGTCAAACCCACCCCCGGCGGCGCCTGGGGGTAGGTCCGCAGTGGGACCGCGTCAGTGCCGGTAATATTTTGATGCGGGGATGGCACGCCATGTCATGCCCACGAGGATATGGTGTCTCGGGACTTCCGAGGTCGAGGAATAAGGATCGTTGGACATTTGAGCCTGACAGCTTAGCGCCCTGCGCTATCAAGAAGGAAAGGAATTATAATATATTCGCACGCAGGGTCTGTGTGGCGTCGGCACGACTCAAGTGCATATACTAGCTTGAGCACGTTTTGTTGAAAGGTGAGTGGAAATCGACCAGTGGCACCGTTGAAGAGTCACGGAAATGGCCAAAAAGGCTATCGAATCTTTTTCCGTGGCGCTGCAGCTCTATAGTTGGTTCCCGAGTTGTGTGCCGGTATTTCGAGAAAAAAGTTGAAATAGGTAATATTTTTCATTTAATGGCATCTGGTGACCTAACCTTTGACTTGACCTAAAAAATGAATGACATATTGAATGAATGAATGTCCTTATTTTGAACGTTCTTTCGAATGTCGTTTACCTACTGCTTGTCACTACTTGACCCAGGATCAGAGTTAAAAGAGCGGGGTGTTGAACCCCCCCCCCCTCCCCCCAGCAGGGCGTGGAAATCAAGGACCCTCAGCGGGACGCGGGATAGACATCTTAAGTCGACAACCAAATAAGCCCGTTTTCCTTCGGACGACAACCACCGAAACACTTTTTTCAGCCCTGAACGGAACCAAAAGTTACGCACGGCATAGCGGCGGGGGATCCCTTAGAGACAGCTTGGGACTTCCAGGCCACTTCAGGCCACTCAGGGTCAGTGTGACTGTGGACTCTCAGAAGCCTGCTTAGGATCCCGGAGATCGGCGTGGGTCACCCTAAATATTTGCGTGTATGTGCCATGTGGTGCTTTAGGGCTTTCCGAGCCCAAGGTGGGGCCTTCAGAAGCCAGTGTGGGCGGCGGGCGCTAAGAGACTAGGCCCAGGGTGAGCCTAGAGCCCTCGGATAACAGTGTGAACCGTCAGTGAGTCTGTGTCGAATTGCTTGGGGTTAGCAAAATATTTCGCCTCAAAAGTTCGGCTGAACTATCAGAGGCCAGTTAAGGTTCTCAGAAATTTTCGAAGGCATCCTCAAAGATTCGTGTGGCCCTTCAGAGGTCTACGTCAATAAGGTCCTCAAAGATCCCTGTATGGGCCCCCGCCCCCCAGAGTAGGGATATGGACACCAGTGGGACTCTCAGAGGCCGGTTTGGGCCCTCTGAAAGCTTCTTAGAGCTCAGTGGAGCTCCTTAGGAGCCTATGTGAAGAGCAAGCTCATGAGCCATGCGGCACTTGAACGGTACTTGAGCCTGTCGCAGACATTTGACGAGAATTGAGAAATGCCCCGAAGATTTCGTGTCAAGCTTTGAACGAAAATTGCGTGTCAGCACTCCAAAATTTATGAAAATCAGCTGTAAAATGTAATAAAGAATGAACTAGGAACATGGAATGAATCACAGCATTGACATTACCGAGTCTGGAGTCAGAGTAAAGATTTTGGTGACTGCAACTCTGATTCTGGTTTGAACTGCACGATCTAACCGAGTCTAACGTCACAGGAATTCTCAGAAAGGTACCCCCCATTTTTTCCCCGACTCCAAAATTTCATCGGATCTGTATCGATCTCAGGGGGTGCCCGGTCCGAGGTTGCGGGGGGGCAAGCTGCCCCGCTTGCCCCCCGTCCCCCGTGGTGATGCTAATGGCCTGCTCGCATGTGAGAGGCATTCCTCCAAAGATGACCTGTCATTCTTGGAACGGCCCTTCCCTTACCTACCATGTTGCGGCTCACTGTGCACAAACCTATAACGGCCGGCGCACGGTGGGCTCAGCGGCTCGATCAGTTTGAGAACCGCTGACGATGACTGGGCGGATGGTCAATACACCGTGCGGCGAGGGGTGGCGGTGCGGGAGCGAGACATGACAGTCGGAATCTGACACTGGCACCCGCGGAACACTGCACTGGTCCTCTCAGAAGAAGTCATGTTCTTGTGGCTGGTGGTCGCCGTCGTCGCCGTGGTCATCTGGGCATGGAAGTCGATGACCCGCCCCTCTTGGTGCCCTCAAGGTCAGTAAACAAACACTCAACTCTCAAGTCTCAAGTGACTGGGTGTGTCGGCACGCTCGGCTGTCCAAAGCTCTGACGTCATCGGTCCGTCATGTGACGCCAGAGCGGCTGGCTAAGAATTACATTAAAATGTTGTTAATATTATGACTGTGAAAAAAACAATGTGACGTTTCATTGCCTGCATGAAGCCGGTATTTCGATGACAGGGATCGTTTTTGTGTTCCATCAAGGCTACACTCCGAACACGATTTACCTTTCGGCTAGGCCGTAATCGCGTCTTTTCCCGACCCGAATGGCCAATAAGCTGACTTTTGACAGCCCATTTCACCTGCGACTATTTCACGAGCCCATTGTTGAAATCCAGTTGTTCGCCATTGCTGGTCACTTTTTCATGTGTTCCGTACTTGCCTGCGGCCAGGTAGATTATCACATAAATCATCACAAAAATATGGCACGTATATGCACTATGCAGTAACAAGTTCAATGAAATAACTAGCGAAGTTTAAAATTAATTTGCTAATCAAAAACTTAACCCGGCCGGGCCCGGGGGGTAATCCCAACCACCGCAGCCCGGGGGGCGTTTTTCGCCCCCCCCTGTCTAACTCCGTAAATAAGGGAGCTACGGAACCAAAAGCGATACCAAACGAAAGGTCCTTACGAGACGATTCTAATGCACCTAAAATTTTTGACCTCAGGTCAATTTTCAAGGTCAGAGGTCAAGGTCAAAGGCCAAAACCGGCACATGTGTACTGTGTAGTGATCTCAAAGTAAGCCTTCTAGAGGACGGCAGGCTGCATCAAACCGGCGAAATTGGCTGTCAAACGAAAGAAGAGAATCTGAGGATTCTGAAAATGTGCTCCAAATCAAAGGTCAAGGTCAAGGTCACGCTCAAAATTGACCTCAAACTTGGCACTTTTTCGCACATCTTGCGTGCTAACTTCCAAGATGTTTTGAAATGTTTTAAGGCTTGTCAGTTCCCTATTTGTGGTTCATCTTACGATACAAGGCTGCTCAAAGGTCAAGGTCACAGAAGAGTATCCCTGCTAGAGGCTATTTCACTGATTCAAGTTAGTAATAATAAATAAGACAATTTTGCCATCCGGAAGCTCTAAATGAAGGCTTAGAGGAAAATAGATGCCAGATTCGTGATCAGCGGGTACAAATCCATCATAAACGACCTTTCATGTGTCAAGGTCAACCAGAGATCATTCGAGGTCACATGAGGTCAACATGAAACTTGACCTTTTCCGAACAAAATATATATCATTCGACGCGGCTTGACAAGGCGAATGCGATGGTACCACTGCCGTAGCTCTAGGACCATTTTTGTCGAAGTTATTTGCGAAAAACTAAAACCACATTTCGGGGTCGTTGACCTGACCTCTGACCTCAGGTCACCAAAACTATTTTTCTATTTTTCTCTAGGTCAAACGCTACACAGCCGTGCTCGTAATTTGTCTTTATCTCTAAAACTCTATTTTTAGCAGCTATTTGAAGTTTGCGTCTGTGACGCCGAAGTTTGCCGTGCAGGGGTCTAGAAAAATGGACCTTGTGACGTCATCAAGGGGGCTAGGTCCAAATTTTTTACTTCAGAAGATGTCAAATTGATGGGAGAAAAGGTACTGAAAGTTTCGCTTTCCTATCCCTAAGCGTTCCGGAGTTATCGCAAATATTCGCCAGGGGGGGGGGGCGAAAAACGCCCCCCGGGCCCGCGAGGGTTAACTGTTGATTAGGTAGTTAATTCCAAATGCCGTTTTGGGATGGTGAATGGCCTGAATTTAGGCTAGCGCTATTTCTTCGGCATGAAAAGCCTGACTGTACAAACAAAAAGAGAACCGTGTATGGTACCACAATCTTACCCAATAACTGCACTAATTATTTTTTTTGTTGAAGAACTGCATTTCTTCGGGTGAAGACAGGTTAAGAGTGTTATGCTTTCTGAGTGACACTTTACAGTTACACATTTGATGTAACATCTCGCATTCACAGGGCCACCGCTGCTGCCGTGGATCGGGAACGCACTCTCTCTGGATCCCGCGGCGCCCGAAGCCAAGTACTCTGAATGGGCCGAGCAGTACGGCTCCATGTACTACGTGAAGCTGGGGGCGGTCGAGCAGGTGGTGCTCACCGACCCGGCCCTCATACGGGAGGCGTTCTCTCGGCCAGAGATCTCCGGCCGGCCCGACACGGCCTCCATGGTCCTAATCAACAACAATAATGGCCTGGTGATGTCCGAGGGCGAGCTCTGGAGGGAAACGCGGCGCTTCACCCTGCACCATCTGCGCAACTTCGGCATGGGCAAGTCCCAGCTGGAGGGCTATATTCAACAGCAGATTGCTGGGTTCTGCGAGGAGATCCTGAAGCCCGGCTGTGGCAAGGAGATCAGTCTAGAGAGCTCTCTGAACGTGGCCATCGTGAACATCATTTGGAATCTGGTGGCGTCCGAAGAACTCGGCATCACTGACGAGAAAATCAAGAGTGTCATCAATCGCATCAACCGGCTGAACCTGAGCACCGATGGCCTGCAGGCGTTTGCGGTGCTAGACCTGGCCCCGTGGGTCCAGAAGGTGACACCGGACTGGCTGATAAACCGCGAGCGGTTCGAGAAGGAGTTCGCCGACATCATGAAGGAGGGTTTCCTGCCGGCGCTGCAGCGCCACCGCGACTCATTCGACCCGAGCAGCGAGCCCCGCGACTACATGGACGCCATGCTGCTGGAGCAGCACCGGCGCCCCGAGCTGATGACCGACCACCACCTGCTCATGGCCATCCACGACCTCTTCCTGGCCGGCAACGACACCACGGCCACCACGCTGCGCTGGGCGTTCTGCTTCCTCTGCCAGCGACCGGATGTGCAGCGCCGGCTGCAGGCCGAGCTGGACGCGGAGGTGGGCCGCCAGCGGCCGCCGACACTGGCCGACCGGCAGCGGCTGCCCTTCACCGAGGCCTTCATCTTGGAGACGCAGCGACTGGGTGACATCACGCCGCTGCTGGTGCCGCACCGGACCGTGGCGCCGGTCAGCGTGGGCGGCCGCCAGCTGCCGGCCGGCGTGCAGGTCGTCGGCGTCGGACAGGCCGTCCACCGCAGCGCGCGCTACTTCGCCGAGCCGCTCCAGTTCCGACCGGAGAGATTCATCGACTCTGACGGCAAGTTCCAGCCGGACAAGAACGTCATGCCGTTCTCTGTGGGCAAGCGGCAGTGTCTCGGCGAGAGCCTGGCGCGGAACGAGCTATTTCTGTTCCTGGCGTGCATCCTGCAGAACTTCTCGTTCCGTTTCCCTGAGGGCTACCACCATCATCTGGAGCAGGATCCGGACAACGTGTTCATCCGCAGCCCAAAACCGTTCAAACTGATCCCGGAACGCCGCTGAGCTGAGAAATGTCGGCTCTGAGGAGTTTGCCTACTTTCTAGTGACCTACCGGGTTCTTGTGTCTCTTGTTGAGGTATTCTTGATCAGGGAAGTAAACATGCGTCTTGTACTTACGTATGGTGCATTGGCACTATCAGCTTTATCTTTTTCTCATTGATGCATGTAGTCCCTTTCAACCACTGATTTCATTTATGAACTTTTTTACGCTTTTTAGCAGTTAGAAGTAAGTCATGCAAACTGCAAAGCGTTTGCTATTTTGTATACATGGTGATAGGTAAAGCATGCGAATTAATGCGTGATCAGTGATCACTTTCTGTAGACAGCCTGTCATTGATGCGTTCACAAATTTATCTAGATGTATATGTACAGTTCTATGTTAATTTCTATGTATTATAGTGCCAGTTTATGCGTAATATAGGTGGTAAACCTTCAATGAGAAGTGCTCAGGTCGGTGTCCACGGCCCAAGATTACTTTGCCCATACGTTTCCCAGAACAGCTCGCTCAAAACACTTATCGCGTCGGCGCCAGGGAACTGAAAATCCCATCGTAACCCCCGTCGGTGGTGTGGAGCGCGGTTGCCGCGGGTGTGGCCCAATTTCTATTGGTCGGCTCCCAATTTTCTCGTTTATCCTCAAAGCGAACTGATCGGTGTTCTGCTCGCTAGAAGCAGTATCTTTCAATTGTGCAACGGGTTAACAACACTAGCCGTTTTCACGACTGGTTATCTGGCGAATCCACCAAACTTGACCAAATCTGCACCAAATTTCTTTTTAATAAATATCTTTATATAATGATTTTTTCAGTTTTTTAATCGAAAATAATGTCTGATAATTAGAAAAAAACAGGTGTACAAGCGACTGTGCAACCCAAACTGATAACTTCTTAGAAGTTGTCAGTTTGGGTAACTTACTTCTAAGAAACACAATCGACCTAAATGCATCCAATCTGCAGCAACTGTGAGCTAAATGTGCTCCAGCTAGCCAGCGTGAAAAAGGGTTACTAATGCTTTTTACCTTGCATAAGCTCAGCGAGAGATCAAACGGACAGCTGGATGCTCATAATATCGAAAGAAGAAGAAAAAAATATTTTAGAACATCCCTGTACGCTATCAATTTCTTGTCATGTACTTGGAAAGCAGTTAATTGCATTTCTCTCTTCCGGTTGGCGACCATAGCGACCACCGCCCCACCCACCACGTCCCCGTGTGTCAGCGATTTGTGCAGGGTTGGACTGCCCCACATCAGCACAGTAGGCGCTAAGCCAATGAACCATAGACGGTATCAAGGACGGTATCAAAGTCATAAACAGAAGCGAAGTGAAGTCATCTCATCATAAATGGCTGAACGTATCTGAACGTGCTTCACGACCAGTCGGCCCTTCATAGCCGCAGTTCCCAACTGATACAGAGATTAGGAGATCGGTGTTAGCCATCAGTTCTGTTGCTCAGTTGAAATCTCAAATCAGTTTTATACATCATGCGGTCTTGATCTTACCTACCATGTAATATGTTCGTTTTCCTATCACCCACGATATGAACGAGAGCTGTCCAGTGACACTTGAACGATAAACGGCAGTCGGGGCACCAATTATGTACCTATACCAGTACACCAAGCGCTGTCAATAGGCTTGATGTTTTTTTGAAGCTACATCTGGCAACTATGTGTAGGGGCAATCATTTTTACTTAGCCTTTCGATTAGCAGACGCCTGAGTAGTTTTCTTTTTACCCGCGACCGTCTGGGGGGGGGGGGTGGTCACTCGGATCCGACCCCCCGGGCCCTCCGTTTTTCTTGAATAACTCATGAACCATTTTCGCTATCTGCTTGAAACTTGGCATACCTTCTCCCCCATCAATTTGACGTCTCCTGTGCAATTTTTAAGAAACAAATTCCAACTTTTTTTAGATATATCGATTTTAGTGATGTAACTACATGGCGTTTTTAGTCAAAAAGTTGTAAATGTTTAAAAAATCGCCAAAAATCAGGGTTTAAAGCAAATTGCAAATTAAGAACATGAAAAGACACAAATCAACGAGTTCTTTAAAATGGCTATCTCGGATTTTCCATAAAATGCGTTTTTCACCCCTAAAAATTCAAAAAACTATATTTTTTGGAAAACAACTAATAAAATCCAAAATTTTGAGAATTTCCAAAAAACCGGAATATATGTTATAGAGCTCTATTAGAACATAAGATGTCCCAATTTTCAACTTTCTATCTTGATTTTTGACCCCCAAAATGTAAAAAATAGCTCCAACATGCATAGGGCATGGTGACGTCATAAGCATTTTCGTGAATTAGGGGCACTTCTGAACATCGCATGTAAAAACAAATGGCACCACTAGATTCCTGGGACAAAGCTCGTCTAGAAAAGTGCATTTTTATGTCAAAAATAAAAAGTTGAAAAATTGACTTTTTTCTTAGCCCTCGTTAAGTCATGTATGGTATAAACGATCTTTTATGATTTAACCCTATTCCTGGCGGGGGGGGGGCCTCAGGAGCCCCCCTGAGGTTTTTTGGTTATTTCTCCCAAACGCGTTGAGCTAGGAAGCTCAAATTTTCTGACTTTTCCTAAAAGGCTTCTACGCAACATGTCTGAAAATTTTGAGTTGATCTGACCTCAGGTCAGGTCACCAGAGGCGGTTTGGTGACCCTACCTCAGAAAAGTTTGCAATCACGCCAGAGCTAGAGTTTTTGACCGATCAATTTCTTCTCTTCAGGGTTTAGTTAGGGTACCAGTATGTGCAATTTGTATATCTCGGAATTTTGATATCGGTGACCTAAGGTCAGGTCAATTTCGCGACCTCCCCATTATAAGTCAATGGGGGAAAAATCAACTCCCTGTTTTTACCACTAAAACGGGTCGGAATGGCCCCATATACCATACATGACTTCATATACGATCAACCTTCACTACCTTGAGGTCTGTTTTGCTGTTGGGCAGCTGTGAGGTCATGTGACGTCATCAAAGGTCACCAAAGGTTTTTGGCCAATAACTCCGTACAGGAACAAGATACAGACGCGTGGATGGTCTCATTGTGTTCAGCTCGTCAAGACGCATCGAATGATATACATGATGACCTCGAGGTCACGTGACCTGAGGTCAACCTTTGACCTTGACCTTTCGAGGTCAACATATATATCATTCGATGCGGATTGACGAGAGGATCACGATGATGCCCTTAGTTTGTTCCTATCTTGACTAATTCGAAAGTTATTCGAGAAAAACTCTCTCCATATCTAGCGCCGCCATTTTGACTTTTTCGACCCCTGTGACGTCATCTTTGACCTGACCTGAAAATGACCTTAGTAAAAATTGTAGATCTTGGCCGTGCGTATCCGATGCCGTTTACCGCTTGTCGCTATCTTGCTTCGTTCTCGAGATCTCAGGGGGGGCCGAATCGGCCCCCCCCCGCCAGTTTCTTGTCCCGGTGGAGCCCGCCAGGAATAGGGTTAAATGCACACTTATCACCAGCACATTGACTTGGGGTCACATATAACCATTACGATCGGATTCGGCGTGAAAAATATGCCATAAAACATGTGTCGCACGCCCATGTAGCAGAAAGTGAAAACCGTGACCTTTTGTGACCTGACCTGACCTTGACCCGTACTTAGTACCTATGACCCCTATACGCACATGGTACCTTTACTAGGCCTTTGAGATCATTTTTGGTGAGTTTCGAGCAGCAGCTATCGATTCCGCTGTCCGTAAGCCTAATCATGCAAAACCCCTGAATTTGACCTTTGACCTTACCTTGACCCGAAAGTTGACCTCAATCTTAAAATATTAAGAGTGCTTTGGGAAGGTCTCGTGTAGAGACCTTTCGAACGCCGCCTCGCGGGGCTCGATACGACCATTGGTTCTCGAGATAACAGGGGGGGGGGGGTCGGATCCGACCCCCCCCCCCAGGCTGTCGTGGGTACGGAAATAGCCCAGGCGGTGCCGGGTTAAAGGACAGTAGAGTACCTACAAGATGAATTAGATATGCTTTCACTACACAATGCCAATTCAATGGCGAACTTCGTTGGGAGCCACGTTGTGATGATATGGAGTTTATTGGAGTGCGTGTTTTACATAGGTATTCATGACACTGCATACCGAAGTCTATCCCAGAGGCCTGATACTAATGACCACGCATATACTATCAGACAGTCGCATGTTCGATAGTATTTGACAAAAAAAAAAGCAAAAAGATGCTCAACTAACTCTTTATAAACACTTAATCAATACCTAAACGTACTCACATTTTTTCACATTTTTCGATAAGATAGATTCTGCTGACCTGACCCGGCTTATCACTCTGCCCATCAAAACATCCCATATTCAGCCCAGCTTCATGATATCGAGGATCAACTTGAAAATGCATATAGGTAGCACAACACAGAATACGTGATCCAAGCTAGCCGTGGGCACTGCTTGTCGTTTGACCTAAAGAGATCAATGTAGATCACAGCCCCAAAATTCAGGAAAAACTTCAAGTTAGAGATATCAAAGACAAAAATAACCAAACGTTCTTTTACTTTTCAGCTTTCGCTGTCTAATTTCTTTTCTCTGTGAGAAAAATGACACCATTTCATCAGGCTCGGAGTCCAGTAGCGGCGGAACACCTTCAATTAGGGGGGGGGGCACTGCCGACTTTTGGTCCCATTCTTTTCATGCAACGCCCATAGGGCTAATGTTAAAAGGCTCAAATCAAAGGGGGGGGGGGGGGGCACGGTGCACGGTGCCCCGGCTCTACGGAAGGTGCAAACGCACCAAATCCCACTCCCTCTCCCGAAGGCAGTGTCTAAAAAGCAGACGAGATTAGCAGACGAGACCATGCTCAGTAACTACTAGACCGATTTTTATAATTCTTTCACCATTCAATAACAGGAAACTAACATAGGTGACGTTTTTCGTTTTTTGGCGATTGGTTGACTCTGAGTGGACCAATCGGACCAAAATGGTCCAGAACCATACAACCCCTTAAAAGCCGACGAGCCCATGCTCCGAAACTACTGGGCCGATTTCAATGAAACCTTCACAATTAGACGCGTCGTGGTCTGAAACGGTGCCGTTTGACAATTCTTTGATTGGTCCACCCTAAGTGGTCCAAATGAGAGAGAGAGAGAGAGAGAGAGAGAGAGAGAGAGAGAGAGAGAGAGAGAGAGAGAGAGAGAGAGAGAGAGAGAGAGAGAGAGGGAGAGAGAGAGAGAGAGAGAGAGAGAGAGGGAGGGAGAGAGAGAGAGAGAGAGAGAGGAGAGAGAGAGAGAGAGAGAGAGAGAGAGAGAGAGAGAGAGAGAGAGAGAGAGAGAGAGAGAGAGAGAGAGAGAGAGAGAGAGAGAGAGAGAGAGAGAGAGAGAGAGAGAGAGAGAGAGAGAGAGAGAGAGAGAGAGAATTTTATTGAATCTATGTACACAAATTTAAAGATAACATACACGATTGGCGTAAAAGCGCCCGAGGCGCTTAATACGAGACGCCGTTCGAGAAAAAGTTTTGTACAGCATCTAAAACACTCTTGTGTCCTCACACACATCACTACTCACACACAACACATTTGCATATGTTCCTCAGTAAATGTTCGAACGTGAATGCGCGCCACTTGTACTCTGCACCACTTATAAAAGCATCGATATATGAAACGCACCACACTAAATTAACGACGGTAACTAACTTCTACGACTCCTACCCTACTACTACTACTACTCCTACTAATTGCAAGCACAATACAGTGTACATAGTATAATGTACAGCCCTCTGCAAACTGCGTGGTAGGTATTCTTTTTTCGACAAAACCGAGAATATCGCGGATACTATGCTAACGGTCACTCGGAAATCATAACAGCAAGACGCGCGAGACTTCGCACCTTAGATGGGCATTACCATCGTATTCATTTTCCATCTAGTTTGGCAACAAAACCCAAAAGTTTATATTTGCCCCCAAAACAAACTGTTGCATTTTGTTGCCACACAAAGCATATACTTTGTTTAGTGATAGACCCAATCGAAGGAGTGGAGCATGGTGCCTCTATTTGCAATGAATTCCGACCGACAGATCACATAGTTTTTGAGTTATTACCGGCTTTGTCGAAAAAAGAATACCTACCACACAGTCTGCTGAGGGCTGTACCTACAATGGACATTACACATTGTTACATATTACTATATGTCACATTCGCAAAAGTGGCCGACCCTAAACCTGTAGCCGAAGCGCCTGTCCCCCTGCCCCTCGGCTAGCGCAGAGAATAGTTTCTTCGCATGTTTTTGTTAGTCAGTTCTCCCTTCGATCGTCAGCTTATCTAATGTCTATTCTAGTGAGAAAATCTCTTCGTTTGGAGAATGAAGCGCTGGACAGCCAGCGCAACGTTAGTTTCAGAGTCCCTATTTGTTTTAGATGGACCCTTCGTTAGAATTTCAATTTGGGCTTCCCGCGGAATATTTCTGAAGTTGTTTCCAAGCACTGCTGATAAATTGTCGTATAATGTCGTTCGTTCTACATTAAATAGTGGGCATACGAGTAAGAAGTGTTCCACGTTTTCTTTAGCGCCTCCACATCTACAAGCTGTTGTATTGTTTTTTTCCAAATTTATGTTGATCCTCGTGTAGATCCGAGGCCCTCAGTCTGATTCGTGTATGTAACATGTTTCCTATTTTGGACCCTACATTGAAGAAAAAACGCGGTGGCGTGATTCCTATATATGCGTGCAACGAGGTCTTGAACTGTCTGATGCTGTGTTCTGTCCGCATGGTGTCAGGCAGTTCGTTCCATGTTCTGGTCGTAGCTGGGACGAGAGACCTTGCATACGACGCGGAGCGAGCCGCTGGAATAGTGCGTTTGTTGTATTGCGTACAGCGTAATTGTCGTGTTAGCGCCGAATTTCTTGTTGCTGGTATTATATCTTTTATGTAAATGGGCACTCGTTCGTCGACGATAATCTTATGATAGAGTTTCAGCCTGTGGGTGCGGCGCCTATCTTGTAAGGTGGTCCAGCCAAGCTCAGTCCTAAGTCCGGAGGTGGGTGTCCGGCGGTGAGTGGCAGTGATGAGGCGTGCTGCCCTGTTCTGCGCCTTCTCCAGTCGTGATTTGTCAAATATTGTTATATGACAATCATATATGGTATCACAGTAGTCGAGGTGAGGACGCACGTACATTTGATATATATTCAACAATATCTGTCTGGGAATCAAGGGTGCGATTGGAAATAGAGGACTCAGCGTGCGATTGAATTTTAACAGGACATTATCTACATGTGACTTGAACCTTAGGTCGGTAGAAATCGTTACGCCAAGATGCTTATGGGAATCTCGAACGGGAATTCCTACGCCACCAAAAACCAGGGTGGGAATTTTACCGTTATTTTTCGTGAAAGTCTGCTGAGTAGTCTTCGTTGCGTTAAAAGTTACAATCCAATTATCTCCGTAGTGACTGATGCGTTCCAAGTCACGTTGCAGTGATCGTTGAACTTCGTTAACGTTGTCGGCATTGTGACTGGCATACAGTGAGCTGTCATCAGCAAAAAACAGCATTTCATTGTCGGTGATGCTACTAAGTCCGTTTAAATACAGGATGGCCAGAAGCGGGCCGAGAACAGATCCTTGCGGCACTCCTGTGAATAGTGTGCGCTGGGTGGATATGGCCTCCCCTACCTGAACTGATTGCTTCCTATCATGAAGGTAAGATTTAAGCCAATCGAGATTTGTGCCTCGTATTCCAAACTCAGTGTCACATTTTGCAACTAATCCTTCGTGCCATATCTTTTCGAAGTATCTTGATATGTCCAAGTTAGAGGTGGCAAAATGTGGACCCGAGGACCCGGTCCAAAGAACCAGTCTGGACCCATATGGGTCCAGACCGGTTCCTGGAAATTTTCTGACGGGTCCAACCGGTCCTAACATAAACTATACATCTGCACACTACACATTATTGCAAAATATGAAGTGAATGAAGTGAATGTTTCTTTGCACACAGTAGCGCATGAGTATCCCTGTGGGAAATAGGCTGTTTACATGATACAACTAAAGATACCTACAAGTAGTTTGTATTAGTTGACTTTGGGGAACGGGTCCAACTGGTTCCGGTTCCAACTACGACCGGGTCCGACTGGTTTCCAGAAATGTCCAGCCGGGTCTGGTTCGAGTCTGGTTCCCAAAATTTTCATCTTTTGCCACCTCTAGTCCAAGTATATGATGGTGTAATCGTTTAAATCGTCCAAA